>NC_086318.1:268061990-268266990 GCF_036172605.1 Pelobates fuscus | reverse complement strand
AAATTTGATTGACATGACTGACAACACAGGGAGAAAGTGCAGAGAATTTAATTGGCAAGCACTATATTTGACCCGGTAACTCTCCAAGACACCATAAAACCTGTACATAGGGGGTACTGTTTTACTCGGGAGACTTCGCTGAGCTCAAATATTAGTGTTTCAAACTGATAAATTGTATTACAACGATGATATTTTAAGTAAAAGTGAAGTTTTTCGCATTTTTTACAAACGAACAGCACTTTTATGGTCTATATATTATTGTTGTAATATGTTTTACGGTTTTAAAACACTAATATTTGTGTTGAGTGAAGTCTCCCGAGAATAACAGTACCCCCCATGTACAGGTTTTATGGTGTTTTGGAAAGTTAGAGAGTCAACATATAAGGCTTGCATTTTATTTTTTTCACATTGAAATTTGCCAGATTGGTTATGTTGCCTTTGAGAGCGTATGGTAGCCCAGGAATGAGAATTACCCCCATGATGGCATACCATTTATAAAAGTAGACAACCCAAGGTATTGCAAGTGGGGTATGTCCAGTCTTTCTTAGTAGCCACTTAGTCACAAACACTGGCCAAATATTCGTTTTTTGTTTTTTTCACACAAAAACAAATATGAACGCTAACTTTGGCCAGTGTTTGTGACTAAGTGGCTACTAAAACATACTAAACATACCCCACTTTCAATACCTTGGGTTGTCTACTTTTTCAAATGCTATGCCATTAATGGGGGTAATTCTCATTCCTGGGCTACCACACCGTCTCAAAGGTAACATTACTAATCTGGAAAATTTCAATTTGAAAATGGAATGTTTTATATTTAACCCTGTAACTTTCCAAAACAACATAAAACCTGTTAATGGGGGGTACTGTTGTACCCGTGAGACATCGCTGATTACAAATATGTGCATTTCTTTGCAGTAAAAACAGTGTTCTGACATTCACAGTTAAAATGTCAGACGGAAATGCAAATTTAAAAAAAAATCTTATTGTCTCACATTATTTTCAATTTTATTCATAATAAATTATGTTCCATATATGAATAGTTAATGATAGATTAAAGCCCGGTTTCTCCTGAACAAAATGATATATAATAAGTGTGGGTGCATATACAGGGAGTGCAGAATTATTAGGCAAATGAGTATTTTGACCACATCATCCTCTTTATGCATGTTGTCTTACTCCAAGGTGTATAGGCTCGAAAGCCTTCTACCAATTAAGCATATTAGGTGATGTGCATCTCTGTAATGAGAAGGGGTGTGGTCTAATGACATCAACACCCTATATCAGGTGTGCATAATTATTAGGCAACTTCCTTTCAAAATGGGTCAAAAAAAGGACTTGACAGGCTCAGAAAAGTCAAAAATAGTGAGATATCTTGCAGAGGGATGCAGCACTCTTAAAATTGCAAAGCTTCTGAAGCGTGATCATCGAACAATCAAGCGTTTCATTCAAAATAGTCAACAGGGTCGCAAGAAGCGTGTGGAGAAACCAAGGCGCAAAATAACTGCCCATGAACTGAGAAAAGTCAAGCGTGCAGCTGCCAAGATGCCACTTGCCACCAGTTTGGCCATATTTCAGAGCTGCAACATCACTGGAGTGCCCAAAAGCACAAGGTGTGCAATACTCAGAGACATGGCCAAGGTAAGAAAGGCTGAAAGACGACCACCACTGAACAAGACACACAAGCTGAAACGTCAAGACTGGGCCAAGAAATATCTCAAGACTGATTTTTCTAAGGTTTTATGGACTGATGAAATGAGAGTGAGTCTTGATGGGCCAGATGGATGGGCCCGTGGCTGGATTGGTAAATGGCAGAGAGCTCCAGTCCGACTCAGACGCCAGCAAGGTGGAGGTGGAGTACTGGTTTGGGCTGGTATCATCAAAGATGAGCTTGTTGGGCCTTTTCGGGTTGAGGATGGAGTCAAGCTCAACTCCCAGTCCTACTGCCAGTTTCTGGAAGACAACTTCTTCAAGCAGTGGTACAGGAAGAAGTCTGCATCCTTCAAGAAAAACATGATTTTCATGCAGGACAATGCTCCATCACACGCGTCCAAGTACTCCACAGCGTGGCTGGCAAGAAAGGGTATAAAAGAAGAAAATCTAATGACATGGCCTCATTGTTCACCTGATCTGAACCCCATTGAGAACCTGTGGTCCATCATCAAATGTGAGATTTACAAGGAGGGAAAACAGTACACCTCTCTGAACAGTGTCTGGGAGGCTGTGGTTGCTGCTGCACGCAATGTTGATGGTGAACAGATCAAAACACTGACAGAATCCATGGATGGCAGGCTTTTGAGTGTCCTTGCAAAGAAAGGTGGCTATATTGGTCACTGATTTGTTTTTGTTATGTTTTTGAATGTCAGAAATGTACATTTGTGAATGTTGAGATGTTATATTGGTTTCACTGGTAAAAATAAATAATTGAAATGGGTATATATTTGTTTTTTGTTAAGTTGCCTAATAATTATGCACAGTAATAGTCACCTGCACACACAGATATCCCCCTAAAATAGCTATAACTAAAAACAAACTAAAAACTACTTCCAAAAATATTCAGCTTTGATATTAATGAGTTTTTTGGGTTCATTGAGAACATGGTTGTTGTTCAATAATAAAATTAATCCTCAAAAATACAACTTGCCTAATAATTCTGCACTCCCTGTAATTTGAAAGAGGGGAACTACGGTTGAACAGACATGTAGCGCAAATTCGAGTTTTTGTTTACGTTTTGTTTTCATCAGAACGTGCACTATTGACTCCGTCCTGAAAGGGTTAAAGTGCTAACCCTCTCTCTTCCTTATCTACACCAATTAAGCTAGTCTTTGAAATGAAAAGAAATACATTGTTTCTAAACAATTCAGGGTCTATTACGCCGATCTTGTTGTAGTGATTTTCTATTTTTTCTATATTTAAATCTATATTGAATACCTTTGTTAAATGATTTTTTTTTTCATCTGCAGATGGAGGGGAGAGAAATTGAACTTGAAAATGATTTAAAATCCCTGCAGTTCTACTCGGTCGAAAATGGAGACTGTGTTCTGGTCAGATGGTAATGAAAGAAGGAGTTTATCACAATGAAAGCTTATGGTACTAAATTATTAGACTATTTAAGAGAAAATTTGCAAACATAACATTTTATGTTACTTTGAATAAACACATTTTATTTCACTTACATTTTGACTTGATTAATTGTGTTTTCTTTGACTTTGTTTATCGTTTAGTAGTTCAGTTCATCACAATATTTCTACCAATGCCTGCTGGAGATCCAGCGACCTTCGTGGCTTGTATGTGCCTATGTGGTGGAGCTTTCTCCAGGTGGCTACCTACTCGAAGCAGATAGGGACTCTTTTAAAAGTTGTTTTCCACAGAACTTTTGATTTAAAGTGGACCTGATTACACCTGGGGTCTTCACATAATTTAACCAAAGCTTTGTAGGCATTGTTATGTTTTATGTATTCTCCCAGTATACGTCTGGAGATCATAAGCCATATCTAGTGCATGCCTGCACTGCTCCTCTTCTGGAAAGGGGGATGGAAAGAGGACCACTAAGGGGACCTTCTGGTTTAAGTGAATATGTTTTTCAGAAGTTTCTGGTGCAAATCAGATACTACTTTTGATACCGGAGAAACTGACGGAAGCCAAGCACAGAGAGATGAACACAGGTTTCTTCAGGAAGGAAGAGATTCTTTATTCGATTCACCGAACGGGACTCAAAGGGACTAATGTCACCAAAATACAACAAGATCTGAGCCCCGGACAATAGTGTAGGCTCCTTATATAGGCATGTAACTCCACCCATAATTAGCTCCACCCACACACACTCTTACCCAATCAATCGAACAAGAACTAACTTCCTGTTTGACCACATGGCTTGCCCAGCACAATAGGGGAGGGGAATACTACATCCTGTATTCTCGCACATGCTCCGTACACTACTGATTGTATCTTTGCCACGTGCAACCAACCGACCGATACACCAGTATATGCACGTACACATGCCACGTGGTAATCTCGGCCTACTAAATTTATTTTTACCGAGATTCCACCACACTTTGTTCTCAAAGAACACATTAAAGAGAGAAAGATCTGAAAATACCTTGATTTCACACATCATTTTATACAAAAATAACTGCCCAAAACAGGATTTTCCAGTTAAGGACCAAAATAGGAAACTTTTGAAAAAATTTGAATGGAGGTCCACAAGACAAAGCTTTCAGTGACACATGAAGCTCAAACAAAATACTGTATTGTATATTGAAATCGGGGATGCACAATCCCTATCGCCTGGGACATGCACTTCCAGGCGCCGGGCAGGTTGTTAATTTATTTTTTTAGCCCGGCTTCGAGCTAGAAGCAGAGGACCCAACATCGGGAGGGGGCCCGGCGGCTTGCCTGCTATGTCGCCAGGTGCGAGGCCCCTCCTGTCTGCCCGGGGAGAAAGCCATCACAGTCTGCAGCTCCGCCGTGTGTGAACTGCAGACTGTGCTGTATATCACAATCTCTTGCCAATCAGAGAGTTGCCACAGGTTACCACGGCAACACTCTGACTTTTGAATATTGCGCGATACAGCACAGTCTGCAGCTCACACTCACCAGAGTTGCAGACTGGAGAGAGTGCCCACCGGACCACCAGGGAGCCAGGACATTGGACCACCAGGGAAAGGTGAAAAAGTTATTTCTGACACCCTCACTCTGTCACCAGTCACCCCCTCCCTCAATCACTCTGTAACTCCCTCCCTCAGTCATTGTCACCAGTTAGACCCTCCCTCAGTTAGACCTTATTTAACCCCTTAAGGACCAAACTTCTGGAATAAAAGGGAATCATGACATGTCACACATGTCATGTGTCCTTAAGGGGTCAAATACATTTTTTATTTAAAAAAAAAAATGTTGAAAGCAATAAAAAATGCAGGTTATCTTGAGTTTTATGTATCTTAGGTAAGAAATAGATAACAGGGATTTTTGGATAGGATATGTTCAAGTTTTAGTGTTCCTTTTGTGTTAACAATAATTGTTTTCTAAACCTTCTTGTAGGAACACTGTGACGAACTACCCTTCGCCACTGGTTTTTGGCCTGTTTGCCAGCCTCTTTTCCTATGACTATGGCCCCTGGGGTGTATTGCTGTTGAAAGGGACACTATAGTCACCTGAACAACTTTAGCTTAATGAAGCAGTTTTGGTGTATAGAACATGCCCCTGCAGCCTCACTGCTCAATCCTCTGCCATTTAGGAGTTAAATCCCTTTGTTTATGAACCCTAGTCACACCTCCCTGCATGTGACTTGCACAGCCTTCCATAAACACTTCCTGTAAAGAGAGCCCTATTTAGGCTTTCCTTATTGCAAGCTCTGTTTAATTAAGATTTTCTTATCCCCTGCTATGGTAATAGCTTGCTAGACCCTGCAATAGCCTCCTGTATGTGATTAAAGTTCAATTTAGAGATTTAGATACAATTTTATGGCAGGACAGGAGGCTTCGTATTTGCTTTACCTTCTTTACTGAAACCTCCAGCAGCAAAGAAACAGTTAACAGAACTTTTCAAAACAACCAATCAGAACAAAGCAACAGTAGTATAAAACCCCTAAGCAGGCTCTTCCACTTCCTCTTTCTTTGCTGCTGCCTCCAGGTGAGCACTCACCAACTCAGAGTTGTCTCTGCTCTGGGTTGTTTTTTATCCTACATGCTGCTTGTTTATTTAAACAGTCTATTTAATCAGTCTATTTACTAGGTTTGTTTAGGCAGCTTAATTGCTGGGTTTATTTTGGCAGGTTTCTTGCTGGATTTGTTTTAACAGTTTGTCTGCTGTGTTTATCTAGGCAGTCTATTGCTGGGTTTATCTAGGCAGTCTATTGCTTGGTTTATCTAGGCAGTCTATTGCTGGGTTTAGCTAGGCAGTCTATTGCTGGGTTTAGCTAGGCAGTTTATTCTGTGTTATTTCCTATACCACTTCATGCTATGTAGCTGCTGTATCTCTTGTTAACATCTGTTGCTGTATTTAGGCTTTTTATCTGATAGATTCTAGATACTGCTCATTGATTTATTGTTATTCTGGGTTACTTTATGCAGTTTTTCTCACTCTGCTGTATGGGGAATGGGTGTCCCTGCTGTGATGCTTTGGCTCTGCCTGTAATCTGTTTCCCCTCCCCGGGTTCCCCCCCTGGGCTCTGTCGCCCATACCCGTTCTCCCTTATTCCCCACCTGCTCCCCGCGGCCCCTGGGCGCTTGCTGAGCAGCTTTTTCAACCGCTAGTTTTTTGCGACCGCGGCGGCCATTTTTTGGAGCCGCATGGGCTCCGTGCGTTGCGAACAGCCCAGTCTCACCCACCGAGCTACCCTGCTGGCCATGTGGCCAGTCTCTCCTCTCCCTACTTACTGTGCCTGTCTCACATGCTGCATATGTAACAGATCCTGGATTGCAGGATCTGTCCCAGGCACTTTCACAGCTCACAACTGCAGCTTACTATGATGTCTGATGCATTGTTCTCTATCTTAGCAGTAGACTTATCATGCTTTTTTTACTAATTACATGTGAATCTCAGATTTAAAGGGGCATGTTACTGCTCAAATAAAAATCATTGTTTAGCAAGACTATGCCACATGTGATATATGCTAATCAAGTCTTTCTCTTAAGGTTCAGTCATTACTCATAAAATTAAATGGCCTGTTTTCAGCACCTAGCTCCCCTGCCTAGGATTTGCTGCCCTTCCTGCAAGGGACTTACATTTTTCCACTATTCATACACTTGAAAAGTGTATCCTAATATAATACCTGAGTGGTCTGTAGATGTGAGTCAGCTTCTAGCTGTATGGACCCTTCTACCCCTCAGGCAGGCTAACCGGCCCCACATACAGCCCTGTTGTTACTGGGGGTGACACCCCCCCCCCCCGTCCATCTTTCTGGGGGTCTACCCGCTACTGGACCATAATAATGGACGTGTGACACCATTGTAGGCTGGGTGACCCCCTCCCTCTGGCAACATGGCTACCAATGAGTACCCTGCTGGCTCTACTGTGTCCTGTAGGATTAATGCTGAGGGTGACCCCCTCCTGCTTCCTACACTAATGCTCTGGCAATGTCCTGTTATTATCATACCGAGGGGGAACCCCTCCTACAGTCTGCACTGCTGGACCTACAGCGTCCGGGTATACCCGTAAAAGAGGGTACCCCTCCCACTGATTGAGCTACTGTTCTTACTGTGCCCTGCTATATGCAGATACTGAGGGTGACCCCCTCCTGTGGACTATTCTGCTGGACCTACAGGGTCCCGTTATAACCATAATGAGGGTGACCCCCTCTCGCTGACTGCACTACTGGGTGTACAGACCTCTATGATACCAAACTGAGGGTGACCCCCTCTTACCTACAGCACTGCTGGATCTGCAATGCCCGGTTATGGTTATATGAGGGTGACCCCCTCCTGCCGTCTGCACCGCTGGACCGGCAATGTCTGGCTACTTTTAATATACGGCTAATCACTTCGCCACTACTGTACCTACAGTGTCCGATTATGTTCAGACTGAGGGTGACCCCCTCCCCTGCTGGCCTATACTGCATGGTATGCTTGTGCCTGTTGGGTGACCCCCTCTTGCACCGGGGTGACGCCCAGTTGGCTGCACCAGGTATCACTCCGACACTGTTACCTCTATGGCAGTTATGCAATCACGACTAAAGGACAAATCTCCCGTGCCCAGAAGGTCACTTGGCCTGTCCTCATGCCACCCCGCTGACCTCACTGCCAGAAACCATCGGTACCCTACAGGGGACACTCCACCGGCCATCCTAGAAGCTACACCAAGCACCCCTGGTACGCGTTGGCTAACGGATGGATTCATCAAGAGGACCCCGCAAACACCTGATACAGGGTTTGCACTCTATCTGGGACTAACCACTGGATGTCGACAACACGCGGACACATATGTTTCCTCGGGACAAATGGCGCGTTACAGCTTGGAAAGCGAAAAATACTAAATTCCCTTTGGGAATGGACCGATATGACTTATAGGTATCGCCTAGTTGGTTTCTACCCCTGAGAACCGCAAAACGGCCCTTGTCCGAGCTGAACATCAAACTGATGGATTTGGCATCCAAGTGCTGGGTCTGCTCTCCGGAGTTGCCCTCACGTACAAATTGAGCTGACTCGTCTCTATTCATAGGGTTCCCCTTACTAGCCCCAGAAGTCTCTCGGACCGTGCCCGGACTCAGGATCAAGGTTGCGGAACCTTGGACCGTTCCATGAGCAATACGCATGACCAAAAGAGGCGTCCATTCCGAAGTTGCCATGCTGGGCGAAGGGTGCAGCGGAGTGGACTCCCGCCCCATCCCCACGCTACATGCTCCCATTGCATATGTCGCCTGTGGACACTTTGAGACGGAGGGCACTCATCCCGTCAGAGAGCTGCTCGGCATGGACGATTGGTTCTCTCCCTCAACTGGACATGAGAGAAACCTGCATGGATTTTGCCATCAACATGGACATATTGAATCTGACTCACTCCAAGTCAACCCAGTTTCTGGTCTTTCATAGAATATTTGGTCCAGGCGGTGCTCCGTCTCCCGAAGACCAAGATGTCCGTCTTCAAGGAACATGCCAGGCATATGCTCCGCAACCCGCGGGTAACACTTAGGGGCCCAATCCGGTCGATTGACCAGTTGTTATTCGCCATCGAGGCCATAACTCCAGGATCCGGTACTATCAGCCGCTCCAACATGACGCTTTATCGGGTCTTTGGCCTGGTACGACTGAATCATGTGACCTTCGGACGAAGCTCATGACTCCGACATAGGGGGACCTGGCCTACCTAGGAGTTTCGGACCCCAACCAACTTCGGCCTGGACTCTGGAGTCCGAAAGAGGTACCTCCTCACGCCAACTGCATGGAACTACCTGCAGGTTTGTTCAACATTCACAGCTTTCCCAGGGGAAGTAGTACTGCTCGCTACCTTCCGGCGTGGACTTATCACTGGTTGCCCACTACGGACTGCAGTCGGATCTCGCGTAGGATCGCTATGTGGCGGAACCCGCCTTGACACTGGGCATTGGAGGGGCCTGGCTGCTGACTATGGCCCTGGGAGGTTGGGCCCTTTAAAAACAGTGTTCGGTCCTAACAGAGTGCATGTCACTCATTCTGGCCCTTTAATTACTGTGGGAGAAGGATTTGCACTTTTTTTTTTTTTTTATATTCTTTATTTTTATTGTGCAGGTAGGTACATAGCGGTTCCATACGCCACAACAGCGCGCATATAGTTATACATACAGTCACTTATTCGTGGCATGAGTACGTGCACATTTTTTCTTTTGGATCTAAACAAATTCAATAGAACAGGCTTAACATTGGTTAACAGTTACTGCATTGTGGTTGAGCATGCAAGTGAGTTAAGGTTAAAAAATAAAGCGTAACAGTAGACAGGTCTGATCAACGTTAGGCTAGAGAGCTAGAATAATCAAGTGCTGTCCTGCGGCTAGCGTAATTTAAAAGAAATAATAAAGGTTGCCATGTTTAATGCAGACTCGCTGCCCATGTTAAGAAACGTGAATGCTTCTTCAAGCAAGGTGTGTTTGAACTTATATAACTTATGTGTATTGATGTGTTATGCATGTATAAATCTTAGGCAGAGCCGGGGTGCCCCAAGAGTAGTCCTCCAGCTTTTCTTACATTCAGAGTGCGGGGCACAAAAGGAGCAGGCACATTTTAAGGTTTTAACAATATACAAGTTAAGAACATTCGCTTAGGTGTGTAGCAGTACGATTACGTAAGTAGATTAAATTTACATTTTGGTTATGCTCGTGGTAGGCTAACGTAACATTTTATAACCAGTAAAAATTAACAATTAACATGCATTTGTCTACGCCGAGGCGTTACTCGATAGAAAGGGTATGTCAACAAGCTTTCAGGAACAATAGGGGGAATCGATGTTACCATAGTAGCGATGACCGCATCAACTATTCTCTGATGGTGGTTAGAGATTGAGTGAGGGTGATTCCGTGCATAGTGGGATTCTAAGGTCCCAAAGTAAGGGATGCTGTGTCATATGAAGGTATGCGCAGGGAGATATGTATGTGTGTACGATAATAATATGGGTATTTGAAGGGTGAACAGAATGAGAAAACAATATCTGTGTTTCTTGTGCGGTGGTGGTGGTGGTGGTTGGTTTGTTGTCACCCGCCCTTGTATCTCTCCCCATGTTCAATTAAGCAGTTGTGGGGTCCCATGATGGCTATGTCACTGTTAAGGTACGTGAGCCTAGGGAATAGCCCGAGAGCTAAGGTTCAGGCTAATGAGCAAATTTATGTCACTGAGTTCTGTGCTCCGTGTTTAAACAAAAAAAAAAAAAAAAAAAAAAAAAGGAACAGTTATAGGGACATGCAAGCCATGCTATCTCTTGGGTATGTCTGTTGAGCGCTACGTGAGGCTCATGTCACCGGGTTTTAGGCATGTCAGCTGTTTATGGGATGGGGTTTTCTCACCTGGGCACAGTGAGTCAGTTACTAATATACTATCCACATTATATGAGGCGTCGGTTGGGGTGTACAGGTTTACATGAATCTGTTTCACATGTCCCTCTACCTTAGGATTTGGTGCTCATATCTGGGGTGTCATATTTTTACAATACAGGTCGTGGTAAATTGCTGGTAAACGGAACATTAATAGTAATTTGTACATAGCCCGGTGAGCCCAGTTTCCATGCCAGAGATAGGAGAGGCACTTGTTCGAGAAGAAACATATGACAAATAACATTTACACAATGATAAAAAATAAAAAGTAAAAAATAAAAAGGGGGAAAAGAAAGTTATATAGCTTAACAAGAGTTTAATGGGGTTTCCAACCCGGCTGGGGTAGCCTGGATACCTCAGGCTTTGAAACTGTCCCCTGAACAATATTAACGGCATGTGGCCGATTGTGTGTTCGCCTGTCTCCGTTTAAGTAGTGACCGCGACATAGGGGTCAGGTGTTAGTCCTTGTGGCACAAATGGGATAGTTCTCGTTGGATCCCAGGCATGTGTTGGCGAGGCAGCACCGTGCTGACCCATCTGGGTGAGGGAGTCCGGGGGTAGGCCCAGAGCCTGCAGTAATTGCGCCGCGTCGGTAGGGTCCTGTATTCTGTGGTAGTCCATTCCTTGGCGGACCGTGAGCGTGTGTGAGGGCCGCCAGCGGTATTGAAGGTTATGCTGTCGGAGCAGTGCGGTAAGCGGTCGGAAAGAGCGCCGCCATGCCAGAGTCGTGTGCGAAAGGTCAGTGAAGAAGCTGAGCATCATGTCCTCGAACCGGAGAGGCGGTTTACCCCTTAAAGCTTTGAGGACTGACATTTTGTCTTGAAAGGTGCGGAAAGTGACTATTAAGTCCCTGGTTGCCATTGCCGGTGCGTTTGGCGGTTTAGGGATTCGGAAGATGCGGTCAGGGCGAATGCTGTTAGCGTGTGGGGTTGTCATAATGGTTGTTAGCAGTCGGTCAACTACCTGTGGGAGCTCCACATCAGGTATTGTGTCCGTAACCCCTCGAATCTTCAGATTGGTTCTCCGCCTGGCGTCTTCGTGTTCTGCGAGGCGGTGTTCGTGGTAACGCTGTTGTATTTGTAGGTCACTCACCGCCCGCTGAAGCTCGCCAATCTCTTTGGTTTGGGTCGAGGAGGCTCTTTCGAGGGTGCTTATTCGGGTGGTCAGGCCTTTCAGGTCTCCCCGTACCGCTGTTATGTCCTTCTGTAAGGTCGTTTGGAGGTCGGTGAGTAATTGTTTTAGGACCATTATGGTTACCGGGGCAGAGTCCGGGTCCGGTCTGTGTTGTTGCGGGGGTTGTGCCACCATGGGAGTTAGTGTAAAGTCTTCTTCAGAGGGGTCGTCGGAGAAATCCGAACAGCCTCCATGGAGCGCCGCCATATTGGACGCACTTGGGCCTCGAGCCTGTCTCCACATGTCTCCGATTGTGAGACCTGGAGTGGGTTTTGCCGTGATCGTTTTCTTAGTTTTCCGCCCCATAGTGTTGGGAGCGTTCCGAGGGTTTCTGTGAATAGTTGGGGATCTTTCTTTAGTTGTATCCCCCAGATTTCTTCGTTTGTAGTCCGGAGCTCTCGTTTAGTGCGACCGCTCGCTCCTGCAGTCAGGCCACGCCTGGATTTGCACTTTTTATATGGCACTTCGGTTGCAGCCGAAGTGCCGAAGTTGTCGAAGTTGTCGAAGTTGTCGAAGTGACCGGCATTGGACAAAGGACCACGTGGCGGCGGCCATTTTAACTTCGAACACCGCCGACCCTTACCATCAACTCCACTTCGACACTTCGACTTAAGTCGAAGTACCGGCAACACTTCGAACGGGACTTAGCCGTTTTTATGCAGGAAATTGACCGACCGCACAGCCCAAATCTATGGAACTGTTTTGGGCAGGAAAATGTGCTTGTGGTCGGTCATAAAGGGACCTCCAGCTAACTTTTTATCTACTGAAGGGATTTGGACGCTTTTTGAGAGTGTTCCTAATTGAAGTATGCTGAGTAAGAAAATGTATGTTTTATGTTTATGACATGTATATTTTAGAAGTTATAAATATTGTGTAAAAAGTATATTTTAAACTGTATGAATAATGGGATTATGTGTCACACCAAGGGGAGGGGATGTGTGGGTTGCACGCGTGATGCTATTGGATATTTTACACCTCCCCTGTGGGCGGTCTTATATGTGTGAGATGGAAATAAAAGCCAGGCTGGATGTGCCAGTCCAGAGTTCCTGTTTTTACCCTCAAAGTGAAGTGTCATCTCATTATTGGGGGAGGATTTATTGCATGCTGTTCCAGTTTGACTTCTAGGAGTGCAAACCTATTCGTATGGTTCCTATTCAACTGTCCACAGCATTCAGAGGCTTGAGAGGATTCATATGCTTCTCCGATACGGTGATTGTGGTGTCTGCCAGAGTGCTTGGAGTCCTCAGGAAACGCTAGGAGCATCCTTTAACGGAGGTACCCAGTCGGGGTGCCAGGCGATCCGTTACTCGCTATCTATAGCGTCTGGACAAGTATTCTTCATTGTCTGCGGGATGAGACACTCACGTGGCGGACGGCTTCACCCGACAATGGAGAGACCCCAATGATTGGTTGCCTCACCCTCCGGGGTCTCGAGTACTGGCATAATTAAATTTGCTGCGAACTGCCATACGGAGCGGTTCTCCATCTGGCTGCCGGACCCTCAGGCGAGGGATGCGTTTTCCAAGCTTGGTCTCCTTCGTCCTCTGTGTTGTACCCCTATTCTCCGGATAGGCCACGGCTCTGTTGACAGGTTGTACACGACCATGTAGATCCAGGATCTGGTTCTTTCATCCGTCTACTCATGGACAGCTGTTGATTTCTGCGTACGGCTGTTTTGGACTGTTTCTGCATCTTCGCTCGCCCATTGGATTTGGTGGATCCTCTCATTGGCTGACCTTGAGAGTTCCTCTGGGACACTTTTGGTTCAGGGTGCTGTCACCTCAACAACTTTGGAAGCCGTTGGGTCCCTTCTGCATTTTCTCTTCACCGCTGCTTGGTTTAGGGAATGGGTTTTCCCACTCTCCTTTTATTTCAGTCCTCTATCTCATATGGCTATTTGGGCATTAAAATTGCAAATATGAAGCCTCCTGTCCTGCCATAAAATTAGGGATTATTCTAGCCTCGGTGAGGGAATAATCTAAATTTTATTAAAGACAGGAGGCGAATATTTCCCCCCCCCTTTTTTTACATTCCCTCCCTTGATTGGGTCTTATAATTAATTGGGGATATTGTTATGTTTTGTGAATAATAAAGGTTATTTCTATTATTCAGTGATGATTGTCTGTGTGCATTTTATTCATCATGTTTGTGTTGTAATTATGTTTCGTCAATGCCTTTTAGTTAAGGTACATACTAGATACTAGGTCTTCATAAGATCTGTAGACTTTGTTTATTCATCAGGTATTATGATGTGCAAGTGATATTGTATGGATATGACATCTTGCCATGACAGTTTACTTTTTACGATATTTTACTTTTTCTTGCAGTGTAATCTGTTTTCTCTCTGGGCTTGACTATTATTTCTCTGGATGTGTCTGCTACAAGGTGGATTCGTTGGTTTCCTTGCTCTCCTGCTCGACCTCATCAAAGAAAGAGGAAGTGGAAGAGCCTGCTTAGGGGTTTTATACTACTGTTGCTTTGTTCTGATTGGTTGTTTTGAAAAGTTCTGTTAACTGTTTCTTTGCTGCTGGAGGTTTCAGTAAAGAAGGTAAAGCAAATATTCGCCTCCAGTCTTTAATAATAATAATTTTAATTATTCCCTCACCGAGGCTAGAATAATCCCTAATTCTGGATAAGCAATTTTAGAAAAAAATACTTTTAGTCTAATGTTCTGAAAAAAACGACCTAAATCAACATCAATATCAATTGGTCTAGGCTTATATACAGGACAAAAAGTCAAACCTTTTTTCAAGATAGAAATTTCTGTTTCAGATAAATTAGATGAAGATAAATTGATGATTACTAAATCTTCTTCCTCTTTTTTTTTTTTTTTAAATTCTTTATTTTATTTGTGCATAGATAAATCACATCTGGCTTACAATGCCACAATAGCTAAGGTAAGCATTTTTCAACATAGCTAGACAATATTTAGGCATTAGTGGATACTGCACAGTTTTATTTGTAGTCGGGGACATAAGCCGTAAGTGTACTGATTATACCAGAGTATGAAAGTCGGTTGAGGTGTGCCGTAACCGACGTATGAGGTAGGCCTGAAATAAAAGAGGGCCCACCCAGGAATGGTTTATAGAGGGTTGTGGTGGGAGGGATGAACCCGGCTATTCCAGTGCTGAACCAGAGGGGGCCTGAGCTTTTATAGCCGGGTAACCCCTCCCACAACTACAGGCTATGCCTTACTATTTGTAGTCGGGGACATAAGCCGTAAGTGTACTGATTATACCAGAGTATGAAAGTCGGTTGAGGTGTGCCGTAACCGACGTATGAGGTAGGCCTGAAATAAAAGAGGGCAAAAAGGTTGGAGTAAACAATTCATTTTATTTATACACAGATTACATAGCAAGACCTTTGAATGCTGATCTTAGTTCTATTTCTGGTTGTGGAATGTAAGTGGTGTAAACCGCTGATTTCCACCGACCTAATCTTTTAATTATGTGAGATGGTACGCCATGACTAGAGGCTGCTGAAGCGGCTCCGATTCTGAACGAGTGACCGGAAAATCCTGTGGGATTGAGGCCGAGTCGGATGAACAGAGTTCTGACGTACTGAATGAACTTGGCCGTTGTTAAGGGTAGACCTTGGAGTGCAAGTAGTGGGGTGTTTTGATTGAGACCTGTGAGGGAGGCCAAAAAGGTGTCGAATACTGTGACCGGGCACCACTGATTGCCCGTGGGGTAGTAGCAGATCTTAGTCGGTGGGCCTACTTGGTTAGTTTTTGTGCGACCTAGGCTGAGAACGTAGTGATCTGTGTTTCTCTGGAGATTTGAAATGTAGAGAGGCTGACAAGAAACACTATTGGTAGTGAATTCGTTTGGACGTAGAAACCCATAGAAAGCTAGGTATGCCGCTGTCTTGATAACCAGGTTGGTATGGGATTCGAAAGGTTTGGAGTCCAAAATATTGGAGAGTGAGCGGAACTTGGGACCGTCTATCGGTAGTCTAGACGAGGTAGTGGGTATGTCTAATCTCAGTATACCTTTTAATATGTTTTTTACGGGATAGGAAGATATGAAGGGTTTAGTACTAGGGTAGGCACTGATGATATGATGTTGTATACCCGAGAGATATAGTTTAATGGTGTTCAATGCTAATTTTAGGTTAAGGTGGCAGAAAGAAATAAAGGCGATAATGGAGTCTAAAGAATGGGTGTTGGTTAACTGATGGTCTGTTGTGAATTTGGTGTATAAGCTAAATGCTCGATTATAAGCGCGGGATGTGTTTGTGGATAGGGCTGCTCCGGCTAGGTATCTGCTGTGAGATAGCAGTCTTTCTAGTCCAGGATGAGGTCTCGGAATGGAGGGGTGCTGACCGGTCTGGAGTTGGCTGTGGGGTGTGTCTTGAAGAAAACCTGTAAGTTAAATCGAGACAATGCATCAGCGGCTATGTTGGTTTTCCCTGGGATGTGGATGCAAGTGATATGGAACTGTAGTGTCGCTGCTAACCAAGTCAGCCTTCGAATCAGTCTCATGATGGTGAGTGAGGAGGATCTACCCTTGTTTATTATGTCACAGGCTGGTTTGTTGTCGGAAAAGCATTTTACCGCTTTCCCCTGCCATAAGTGTCCCCACACTCTTGCGGCTGCCACTATTGGGTAGATCTCAAATAGAGCCGATGTACTCGGAAATGAGGGTAGACCTAGGGTTTCTACCGGCCATGAATCTCTGAACCAGTCATTGATATAGATTGCTGCAAACCCTGTGTGAGCTGCTGCATCGGTCCAGATGATGGGTGAGGAGTCTGATAAAGGTGTAATGAACATGGCTACCCCATTCCAATGAGTTAGGAACCGTAACCACATGAGTAGGTCTGCCCTTGCGTGAATATCTAGCGATATCCTGCTGGAGTCCGTATTGAGAAACGGGAGGAGGTTCAGCAATCTTGAGATAAACGCCCGACCTTGGGGAATGATTTTCATGGCGAAGTTTAACGTGCCCAGTAGGGATTGTAGGTCTGACCTGGTACACGTGTCCTTCCCCAGAAAATACTTTACCATCTCAATGATCTGCTGCACCTTCTCACGAGGGAGACTAGCCTGTAACGTAACGGTGTCTAGGTTGATACCTAAGAACGTGAGTTTTGAAGTAGGGCCTATTGTCTTAGCTTGAGACAGTGGCACCCCCAATGCTGTAAATAAGGCCAAAGTTTTCTGGAGACTAACTGGTGCGGACTGAGGTGGTTCTATCGTCAGGAAGTCATCCAGATAGTGCAGAACAGCGGGACAGTGAGTGACATTGAGGAGTAGCCAGCATAAAGTGTCGGCAAAAATGTCGAATAATTTCGGGCTACTTTTTGCTCCGAAGGTAAGGCGGGTGGCAAAGTAATATTTGTTTTCCCATTTGATGCCGTGCACGTGCCACAGGGACGGGTGAATGGGTAGGAGCTTGAAGGCGTTGGAAATATCGGTTTTTCCTAACCAGTCTCCCCCCCCTGCCCTCAGAATGGATTGAATGGCATCATCTACTGTGGTATACTGCAGGGAAAACTCTTCCGAAGGTATTAACGAATTGATGCTGGGAGTAGGTAAAGAATGAGGAGCGGACAAGTCGTAGATAAGTCTTTTTTTATTGTTGGACTTGCCAGTGGCAATACCTATAGGGTTGGTGCGCCAGCTGGCGAAAGGAGGGTGAACAAAGGGGCCTATGATAAAGCCGTTAGTCAGTTCGGTCTTGAGTAGTGACTGTGTAGTGATTGGGTCAAGGATAGCTGACTGTAAGTTGGGACATTCTAGAACACCTGTGGGGAGTGTGACTAGACCCGTGTGGAAACCTTCAGTGAAGCCCTGAATGAGGAAGTCGACTAAGTGAAGGGAAGGGTGTGCCTGGAGGTAAAATGCCAGGTTGTCGATGCTAACTTCGGTTAGTCATTGTTTGGGGTACAGACGATTGGGGCACATAGTTTTTGCATGTGCCCGGAAGCAGATTGAGCAGACGTGCAGCAGTCTGCAAGAACTGAACCCACAACTTCCTGAATTGAAGTTGTTGCAGATCTGCGCTTTGCCAAGGTATATAATGGGTCTGCCCAACTTGTCCTTCAATCCTCTGTGTTCTGTAGTGGAGGAACCGAAGGTAGCCCGACTAGTGGTAGGAAGGTTAGGATCGACTGGGCACAGGTTGGTGGAGTGTGAGATAGAGGCGCATAGGGCACAGGATGGAGGCTTTTGGCCCGCGAAATGGCGGCAGAAGAGTTCAGTATCCATGTTACTCCAGTTGGTATGAGTGTTAAATTGAGTTATGGATGCTGCCGCCTTGGCCGAAAAAGATTTGTGGTAATCATAGAAGGAAAAACCCCCATACTTGTGTCCTAAGTCCACCAACTTGTGCATGTACAAGTCCAATTCCTCCCTACGGTGAGAGGAAGTGGAAAAGATTACGTCACGGTAGAGGCCGAAGGCAAGGACGAATTCCGGTATGGTGAGCTTCCGGTTGAGCCTGGGATCTCTGGCTTTTAGCACAACCGAAAGATCACCGTAGCAATAAGCCTTGTTCTCTACGACATCTTGTGATGCGATTAGCAGAGAAACCAGGTTTATGTCCTTGCCTTCCAGAATGTCTTTGCGTATTGTCGGGGGTACGAAATGTGCAGGCGTGATGATGTGGGAGGATGTGCTTGGTATTGGGTTTATGGTAGTGTCATTACCGTGGGGGAGGAGGACTAGAGTGAGGATTGGTGTGGGCGAGGTGACTGTCGCCGTCTGGGGAGTTTCCAGTTTATCCAGCCTGGTGCTGATCGTGGTAATTGAGGCCAAGAGGGATGACATCAGACCCTTGATCTCATTATAGTTTTCTGAATGCAGAACTACTCCAGGTTGGGGAGTACAAGCATTAGAAATGTAAAGTTTGTATAGTTCTGCTTTGCGGGCTGTAGCTGGATACGGGACACCCATGCGACGTAGTTCAGCCGCGAGCTTGGGGATGGTCCATGACCGGAGAGCGTATGGGCTGGCTGGTTCTAGGTTCTCGGTGGGTGTGCTTGGGCCGGCCGGAGTGGCGGGTCTGGTAGGGGTTTCAGGTATGGCCAGCTCTTCTTCTTGGTCATGGGATTGAGACATACTAAAAAATGAAAAATAGGGTAAGAGACGGGTTTTGATTCTGAGCGAAGTTGCCTGAGTCAACTGGTGCTAGCTATGCCGAGCCGGCGAAACATTATCTGTCTTATGAGGAAGGTGAGGCCCTACTAATGCCAAGTGGCGAGAGAGGCTCTATCTATGTGGAGGGCCGGTTTGACGAGGGACACCTAAATGACGTGGCGGTAACGTTGGCCTCTCTGTGACTGTAACAAGACAAAGTAAGTTGGCTGTGACTGGTGAGACCCTAGCTGACCACCAAGGGTGGTTGTTGTGAGGCTCTGTCTATGCGTTGGGCCGAGGGGCGAATACCTCCGACGAGGATGGGTGTATGCCTCCCAGGAACATTTTAATTTACAATAACTTAGCTACAGGCTGTAAGCCAGTTGTCACCAGTTGACTGCCCTATATATGTATATATATATATATATATATATATATATATACTGGGTCGGGGTGGAGTGATCGTCGTGCGACCGTACCTATTTGTTTGTTGTACGAGTTTCCAACGTTGGGTTTTGGAGGGATTTATAGATTATTATTATTTCCTTTCCGTCTGTGAAATAAAACATATGGTTAGGGACGGCTAATTGGTTTGGGCTTGAAAATATATATATATTTTTTTTTTTTTATTTATTAGTAAAATGGTTTTACCTGTTAACGCTTTAAATAACGATGTTGATTTGGATGATAGCTTGGACGTCAGGTGGGGTAATAATCTGGGGGTAGAGTTAGAAGTTATCCTTTGTATCCTCTCTGATAAATATCGGTTAAGGATAAAGTGCGGTGAAACTTAAATATTTACCAGTGGTAGGCTAGGAATGGGAGTCCGATGATGGCTCCGAGTATCAGGGGAGTTGTTGAACCAGGATTCGAATTGGGCCAGGAGTGAATCCTGAGGAGATGGACGTCGTGACTTTTATGTGGAGGGCATGATAAAGGACGGGACAACCCCTGACATGGGGTAAGCTAATCCTTACCGAGTGCGTAAAGACAAAAGTTTAGCTTTAAATATCTAATTGTATTATTAATTAATTTTTTTTTTTTTTTATAAAACACCTGTGTAGGTGATAGGTAACCTCACCCGGTTTTTGGAAATGTGTGACAGGTTCAAGTAAACATTTGAACAAAACATATTACACATGAAAAACATTATGATATAATAGCCAGGAGTATAACTTAATAGTGAAATCTGGGGAAAAAGAAGGGAAAAAAAACAAACAAACATATATACTGCTTATTTTAACATTGTGTCATAATATGTGTGGCCACCAGGGGTCGTCTGTTTTTTTTTTGTTTTGTTTTTTGAGAAAGTAAACGGATATAAATATATTTCGTCCACCAGGGGGCGTTGTGAGCTGACATGCGTTTTGTCAGCAAGAAATTTGCATACACTAATTGCCGGGTGGCCGGTTACCGAACCGCGTTGGAGTGTAAGGGTTTGAGGTCTGCGTGACCTGTGAAACCGGATGGTAAGGAACTGCGGTACCGAGCGGTAGGGTAAGTATAAGGAAGTAATTTGGAACAGGTGAGCCAAGTGTGCGTGGATGCCAGGCGTCTGGCTGAGGGTGGTGTGGATGAGACTCACGGTTTCTGGGCCCTGGAGTAGGTAAGTAAGTGTCCGGATTCAGCAACCGCCGTGGGTCTGGCTGGGGAGGATGGGAGTTCGTCGGGACCCCGGTAGAACGCCGGGCTGGAGCGCTTGACGCCGAGCACGGAGGGATAGTACCGAGCAGAGGGTAAGCACTTCGGACCGGAGTGGATCACGTGGGGACGAGCTCGAACCGGAAGTACAAAGGTTCCGAATGAACCCGGCTATTCCAGTGCTGAACCAGAGGGGGCCTGAGCTTTTATAGCCGGGTAACCCCTCCCACAACTACAGGCTATGCCTTACTATATATAATAACATTGCTTATCTAAGTGTTGTGTTATGTTGCTGTATATAGAAGGTAAATTACAGGCTTAAACATAGCAGAGTAATATATGAAAAAAGTATGAGGATAACAAAGGCTTAATTATTGTTAGGAAACATGAATTAAGTCACATGAATAAACAGGTAGGTATACTAAACAGTGAAGGTCTGGTCATCTGCTGGAATGGTCAGGAAGCCGGTATCAGACAGTCCCTTTATCACAGGTACTTCACCCAATGCCTCGGCTGGGCACAGCTCGGAGGTTGCCGCTTTCTTTCACCGTCTGGGCCATTCTGCTGTCTAGGTGTGTTCTCCGGGCTGCTGCAGGGGTTTGGTATTTCCGCAGCGGTGATGATCTTTGCCTTGCAGCTCGTGGTTCCCCTCTCTTGTGCCTGCCGGTGACTTTCCTTGAGGAGGTGCTCGCAGTGGACCGGGGCACTTGTGGTGAGGTGTTAATTGGCACCGTGCGTGGTGCTGTAGGGTGCTGGGTTTTGGTGGAGGCCGGAGTGAGGCTGGCTTCGATCTGCATGGGCGTTTAGCAGTGGTCCGGTGCACGCGCGGTTTGGGTTTCATAGAGGTGCTGCACTGGCTCCGGCGCCATTTTCGGCCTGTCGTGCTGCTGATCTGTGCGGGAGAGGGTGCTGCATTCGGTAAGTGCTCGACCTGTGGGTGTGTTGCAGCCTGTCTTTGGTCTAGTTTGTGCCAAAAGGCCTCGAATAAGGCATCCAGCCTCTCTAGGAAGTCAGCTTTTCGCGGCTCTGGACCGGTCGCCGCCATTTTGGGCCTGGATCGGCTCTGCTTGGATTGCTGCCTCGCCGCCCGATGGGGCCCTCCTGGGACCGGGATAACCCCCACCGGTCCATGCTGGTAGGCCTCGGTTCACCGAGCCAGGGTTCCTGCAGTTGGTGCCACATGCTTGGTGTCAGCGTGTAGCCCTTGCCATCAGCTCCTGGTTGGTGGTCCATTCAGCTAGTTTGAGGTCTATTTAAGGCATTTAAATCAGGCTAGTTTGCCACATGGAGCAGGAGCAGTTCCAACCTGCGTCCGCTCAGCTCTGCGGCCAGGCCCCGCCCCTCTTCTTCCTCTTTTGAAGGGCTCCTGTGTTTCCAAATTCCTGGAAGTGTCTGACTTCTTGTGGCCACCCCTTCTGATTGTTTTGACGTTTCCCCGCTTGATGTTCGCCTGTGTGGGGGAATCTCCCCTAAAAAATAGGCGGAGCTATTAGCAGACTGGTTTTCCTGTGAGGAATTTGATCTTATTTGAGAGGAATTGGGTTGAAACTTGAAATTTTCCCCCTATTTTTCCGTGGTGTTTTTCTTGTATGATATCTTTAAAAATACTATGGTCAGTGTTCCATAGCTTTTTTGGATATTTAGATTTTTAAGAACAATGGTAGATTCGAGACAAATCTTTATAGGAAACCATTAGATAGGAACACGCTATTACATTTCGACAGTGTCCTTGGAGGGGGCTGATTGCCCGCCTCTTGCCTTTGGACTAGGGACCAGACTTTATGGGAATGTGATACCCCAGATAGCTATACCATGGAGCCTATTCATATAATGAAAGACTATGGGAAAGACTTTAGCTCCATGGCAATTGTACTGTGTGAATAGGATCTGCGCGCTATTCGGTAGTTTTGTGCGCTCAGATCCCAGCTATCTGGGGATATGTGAAATGTCTGTGTGTTATGGATAAAAAGTATCTTTTGTCCCTTACTAGCCGCATGGCAAACCGATTTAGACAGGTTTTACATAGGCCTCTATCCTGGAGACAAAGAGGAAAGTAATCCAATTATCCAGGGCTAGAAGCAGACTCCATTAACCACATGGTTACAGAAAGACATAAAACACTTTAAAATACAGAAAGTTACTTTTTATCCATAACACACAGACATTTCACATATGCCCAGATAGCTGGGATCTGAGCGCACAAAACTACCGAATAGCGCGCAGATCCTATTCACATAGTACAATTGCCATGGAGCTAAAGTCTTTCCCATAGTCTTTCATTATATGAATAGGCTCCATGGTATAGCTATCTGGGGTATCACATTCCCATAAAGTCTGGTCCATAGTCCAAAGGCAAGAGGCGGGCAATCAGCCCCCTCCAAGGACATGTGGCGAGGTCGGTTTCGCCACAGTAGGCCTTTGTGGGGTAGTTTGAATTTAAACCCTGCAAAGAGGCTTGGAAATTGCACATAGGCCCAGCGTCAAAATTCAAAGTTCGGTAAAAACCGATATGGCTTGGTCTCCTATATGGCACTGTAGCTTCACGAAATAGTGCCAAAGACATACAATGTGGGGTGTCCTTTTACTCAGACGACTTAGCTGAGGAAGATTTGGGGGTTTTGAACTTAGTGGCATATATGAAACATACAAAATGCCCAACAAAAATGCAATCTGTATGTAAAAAATGCACAACATTATTTTTTACCACATACTTTGGCATATAATGGTGAATAAATGGGGGCATGTTAAGGTACAATATGCACCTTATGAGATACCCAGAAGTGTCTACTTTTACAAATGATAGGCCATTGTGGGTTTTTTTTGGAACAGTCAAACTACTATAATACCCCAAATGGAAGCATAGGCTAATTAAATCTGTCTCTCAAAATTCGACTGTGAATACTGAAAAGGACAGGTCTCCTATATGGCATGTAGCTTCATTAAATAGTGCCAAAGACATACAATGGGGGTGTTCTTTTACTCAGATGACTTAGCTGAGCACAATTTGGGGGGTTTGAACTTAGTGGCACATATGAAATATACAAAATGCCCTGCAAAAATGCAATCCGTTTGTAAAAAAATATTTTTTACCACATACTTTGGCATATATTGGTGAAAAAATGGGGTCATGTTAAGGCACAATATGTGCCTTATGAGATACCCTGGAATGTCTACTTTTACAAATGGTAGGCCTTTGTGGGTTTTTTTTTTTTTTGGTTTTTTTTGAACAGTCAAACTACTATAATAGAAAAAATAAGTAAATAGAGTGTCAAAAAAGGTTGTGAGACTCAAAGCTGGTTTTGATACAGAGTCAGGAAGGAGTTGTAATAATAATAATGGTGACTAATCGGAAAATAAACACTGAGTTAAGGTAAAAGTGTGGGTTTAATGCTGGAATGATAATTTACAAGCAGTTGCCCAAAGTTCAAAATAATAAATACTTTATTAATATGTAGAGATACCAGGCACTATAAATGGGACAAAATGCTAAAAAGTAAGTACAAAAAACCTAATGAAGTATTGTGTGTCTTTAAATAAAGGCACAGATCCGTGCAGCAATTTATCAAAAACAAGCAGGATATCAGTGTGAAAATATAATGAAAAATCCACTAATTAGTGGTAAGGATAGAATTGAGACCAGAAAGTCAGTAGGTATACATAGTTACATAGTTACATAGTTACATAGTTAGATAGCTGAAAAGAGACTTGCGTCCATCAAGTTCAGCCTTCCTCACACCTGTTTTTTGCTGTTGATCCAAAAGAGAAAAAAAAAAACAAAAAAAAAAACCCAGTTTGAAGCACAATTTTGCAACAAGCTAGGACAAAAAATTCCTTATTGACCCCAGAATGGCAGTCAGATTTATCCTTGAATCAAGCAGTTATTACCCTACATTGAAAGATTATATCCTTGAATATTCTGTCTTTGCAAGTATGCATCTAGTAGCTGTTTGAACATCTGTATGGACTCTGATAAAACCACTTCTTCAGGCAGAGAATTCCACATCCTGATTGTTCTTACAGTAAAAAAACCTTTCCTTTGCCTTAGACGAAATCTTCTTTCTTCCAGTCTAAACGCATGGCCTCGTGTCCTATGTAAAGTCCGGTTTGTGAATAGATTTCCACACAATGGTTTGTATTGGCCCCGAATATATTTGTATAATGTTATCATATCCCCTCTCAGGCGACGTTTTTCTAAACTAAATAGGTTTAAATTTGTTAACCTTTCTTATACACAGATATGATTATCAGCAAAACTGGGACAGTAGTAATAGCTGGAGCAAGTCAGGATTTAAAACATTAAACAAAGCATAAGTCATAGGTAGGAACGTTGGAAATGATAAATGGACAGTTGGAATGAAAAGTTCCAAAACTTCAGCGGTTAAACAACAGTGCTAGCCGTAACAGGTAGCTCCAAATGAGATGAAATCATTAGATTAGTAAACCCTGCTGCTTCTAAATAAACACCTTCGAGGGTGTTCTGTACTATCCCTAGTAAGGTATTGGCTGAAACCTGAAACCTCCCAAGATCCCCCCTTAAACAAAAAACATCTCAGCGTTTACAAAAAAGGGAGTGTTCAACACCAAGTGCTGCCATAAGTGAAATTACAAACAAAAAAGCTGACGCGCGTTTCGGTGCATATAGTTGTCAAATTTGACTGTGAATACTAAAAAGGACAGGTCTCCTATATGGCATGGTAGCTTCACGAAATGGTGCCAAAGACATACAATGGGGGTGTCATTTTACTCAGCAGATGTAACTGAACACAAAATAAAACTTTGTACAGGAATAGCACACACCAACTTTACAAAATACACATGAGAAGTTCTTTGTTCTAAGTTTGTGTGCCAAAACCCCCCAAAAAACACAATTTTACTCCAATATTTAGCAGAGGTTGGCGGTGAAATGGCTACGTAGAAAGTGTCAAAACAACCTTAGGTAAATAGCCTGTGGTGTCTACTTTATATAAATATAAACTTTTGTGTGGCAATTTTGATACCGGAGAAACTGACGGAAGCCGAGCACAGAGAGATGGACACAGGTTTCTTCAGGAAGGAAGAGATCTTTATTCGATTCACCGACCGGGACTCAGAGGGACTTATGTCACCAAAAACAGCAAAATCTGAGTCCTGATCATACAGTGTAGGTCCCTTATATAGGCATATAGCTCCTCCCATAATCAACCCAATCAACAGAATAGAGACTCAATTCCTGTTTGACCACATGGCTTGCCCAGCACAATGGAGGAGGGGAATACTCGTATATCCTGTATTCCTGCACATGCTCCGTACACTACTGATTGTATCATTGCCACGTGCAACCAACAGACCGATACATCAACATATGCACGTGCACATACCACGTGGCAATCTCTGCCTACTAAATTTATTTTTACCGAGATTCTTCTTCCTTTTTCGTCTCTGTCTCCCTATTCATATAAACCTTATTCGCTATCTCCATTAGTTGAGTTATAGACATCCCTACAAACCCTTCTAACTTTTGTAACTTTCTCTTTATATCTCCATAGGCCTGGCTGACAAAGGCAGAGTTAACCATCTGGATTAAAGGGGGTATACAACCGGTACGCCTCCAATAATCGATCATAAAAGGCACTGGGCGATTCATCACATTTCTGCAATACTTTTGACATATTGATCGCCCTTTTCCCTCCGGCTTTCATGCCAGCAATAATGGCGTCCCTGTAAGCTCTTAAATGGGCCATATCTGCGCCATTAACATTCCAATTCGGATCTGCGATTGGATAATGGGCTGCGGCCCATGCTGCCGGGTTGGCCTGATTTTGAGTACGGGCCACTTCTTCAAGCTCTTTAATTGCCGCCTGATTTATCCGTGTTCTTTCCTCGTTATTGAACAATGTCATAAGCAATTGCTGGCAATCAGCCCAAGTGGGATTATGTGTCTGGATTATAGAGGTAATCAAATCTGTCATGGCTTGAGGTTTATCTGTGTAGGAGGAGTTATGGGTCTTCCAGTTGAATAAGTCAGTAGTGGTAAAGGGAACATAGACAAATACGGGATCAGCATGTTGTAACTGGCCCTCACCGTTAATATGTGTCGGGCCCGGTGTCAGTCGGAGAGGCATTTGATAATGTCGGGTTAATATGGGACTTTGGCGAGACTGTTTTATAATAAGTTCTGGTCTAGGGGTAGTAAGGTAGGTGGAAGGGGGTGAGCTAATTCTACTAGTCAGCATTTGGCGGATGAAAAAAAATAAATAATTTTTTTTTTTAAACAAAAACCTACCAGTAGGTGTCACCAAAGGGTAAATAATTGTATCAAAATAATCTTTATGGGTCTAATAATAAAACTTAACTTTTAATATATGTATACATAATAAAACCTTATAGCAATAAATATATTAAAATAGGGTAATCAATCCTACTTATGTCTATTGTATGTCAGTATAGAGTTAAAGATGATTATACGTCATTAATATTTTAAATAATGTAAATCAATGTACCTCCCGAAGTGAGCCAGTAGGTGGCCTTAGAGTTCCTCCTTAAAGTCTAATGAAGCAAATAAACTTTAATTATGTGCTTATTTTATTATTGCTTATTTTAATCACTGTTCACCCTAATATCTAGGCTTGAGTAAAGCTTTAGTTCTATGGTAAATTAAACATCTCAGTTTGTATTTTAGTAAAGGGGATATTTTGAACAAAGCTGGGAGGTGCCCATCCAATAACTAAAAAAAGGATAAATCATTTCTTCCAGTTGTATTTTACACTGTGTTCAATAGTTTTAGTGCTATTTCATTGCTGAGAATTATCTAATCCAATAGACTCAGTTACTGTTATTAAGAATTCTCCTCACAATTTAACTGTTAATAAAATTCAATACTAAAATACACTCCTACCAAAAAGGAAGTCAGTTTAAATTTACAAAGAATCAGTTGGGGTTGTTTGAAACAAAAGAACAGATGGGTATGTGGGTAGGCGGGGACAATAGAGCAGGGGGAATGCAAATACTAGCTATACCAGTTTTAGCTTGGGAGGAAGAGTGGGGGAATGGCTACTCTGGCTCTGGAGGATGAATTGGTAATCAGATGCAAGGAGGGAGGTGTCCAAACTAGGTGAAATTAAGGCCTAAGTGGACAAACAGGTTCTGGCTACCATGGACTCCATTGTTCCTCTTAGCACAGCTTGATCCATTTAGCAGTGTTTCAACAATCTGTATACAGAAACTACTGTGTAGCCCCAGCATATTATTTATAACAATGTAAACCTGCTGTATTAAATCTGGATCAAGGATCCACAGGAACACTGGTTACCAGAACAGGCCTTCCTCTGCTACACAGAGTATTTAAATCTTTTGGGGGACAGTGTTACACCATAATCACAAACAGCATATTCCTTTATAGTTTTTCATCATACACGACAAGGGATCAACAATCTTAGAGGCAGACGCACCCATACTGGCAACGGAGCGTCTAATACAAAGAAACACAATACCCCAAACACACTTCCAACAGTCACACTCGTTTCCCTGGCAACAGCACCATGTGGCACAGTTGCTAAGCCAAACATACACACGATAACACGCAGAGAATTCTCATACATACAGTGATATCACGACGTCTCACTCACAAAGATGTACCAAACACTAGATACTTATCTCTGTAACTATAAATCGTCTCTACAATTATCCGTACTATAAATCAACTTTTAACTATCTAACTATATCACGTTCTAGTAATCTCATCTTTACAGTCAGTGGTTATGGTACAGTTAGTAAGTGGTTATAATACAGTTTTAAAGTCACAGATCAGTTAGTAACAGTTATGGTATTATACATATAACATAAGACAACAGTTGTTAGTAATTTTTACACAATGTCAGTGGTTATAGTACATGTCAGTGGTTATGGTACCGTGCGCTATTTTACAGTTACACACCATTCACACTCTCGCTAGACGGCAGAGCTCACGCTATCTAGCAAGATATACACTCTACTACAGTAATTTTTAACACATTTACAATTTCCCAACTAAGCTATTGGCCAGTACCTCGATGGACTACCTAAAACAATTTACATCCGTTTTGGTTAGCCGTCGCTGCCCAAGCACCACATATAGCGAACTAGAGGGCGGAATTTACACAGAACCCTCTTAGTCTATCTACTCTATCAATAGTCTAGTGGGTTACAAATTTACACGCCTTCCCACTTAGCCAAGATAGGTTGAGATCTAGCGGACTGAATATACACCAGGCGCCGCTTTGTCTCCCGGTCCCTCCGACCTAGCGAACGAAATATATACCCTAGATACGCTAGTCTAGAGAAGACACCGGTGTCCCGCTTGGGCTATTTACACAGGACCCAGCCTGACTCCGAACCAGAATTAAACGGGCTGACTACAGGGTGTTTAATTATGAGCGGTGCGCCTTCGCTCCTTCCCTCCACTGGAGGGAGCCAATTCCATACACAATACAACCCCAAAGATAGACCGTCTCACGCCTCTCAGCTACCGTTGAACGATGAGATTCCCGGCCAATGCACCAAATGATACCGGAGAAACTGACGGAAGCCAAGCACAGAGAGATGGACACAGGTTTCTTCAGGAAGGAAGAGATCTTTATTCGATTCACCGACCGGGACTCAGAGGGACTTATGTCACCAAAAACAGCAAAATCTGGGTCCTGATCATACAGTGCAGGTCCCTTATATAGGCATATAGCTTCTCCCATAATCAGTTCAACCTACACGTACTCTTACCCAATCAACAACAGAATAGAGACTAAATTCCTGTTTGACCACATGGCTTGCCCAGCACAATGGAGGAGGGGAATACTCATATAGCCTGTATTCCTGCACATGCTCCGTACACTACTGATTGTATCGTTGCCACGTGCAACCAACCGACCGATACATCAACATATGCACGTGCACATACCACATGGCAATCTTGGCCTACTAAATTTATTTTTACCGAGATTCCACCACAATTTTGTTTTTCTTTTATGGCTATTAAGCTTACAAGACAAACATACCAAATTCTAAAATCGCTCCACATTAAAAGTTTATTTTACTCCTTGTGCTTTGTGACCTGTAACTACCAAAATAAACGTAACATCACAGACACATTATATATTTTGTAAATCAGAACAACTAAATGAATTTATTTTAATTACTTTCCTCAACCTGCACTAATTGTGCACACATTATTATTGCAAAAACTGTAAAAAAAAAAAAAAACACAGATTTCTTTTTTTTGTTTTTGCATTTTTCAGTAATTATTTTATAAAAAAAAATCAGCATTTATATATATTATATTATTATTATTATTATATAGATTAGGTGTTTTTAATAAAACTAGTCAAATCTGTCAGCATCAAAGTAGCTGTTTAGTTGATAAGTGAGTGCGCTGGATTTCTATTTTTACTGTACTTATTGGCCCCCAGCAGCACCCCATTTAAGCATGTTTAGGTGAGTGCAGCCAGCACCTTGTTTTCCCATATATATTTGGGAGTCTAGCCAGCTCCTTGGTTTTGCACCGCCCCCTGTCACAGGTGTCTCATCTTAGGACCCTATTTAAGCCTTGTACTGCAGAGAACTCGAGATGGAAGGATTTCCCCAAGTGAGTAGCTCATTTAGTAGACAGTTGGCAGTGAGAGTAGGACCTGCCAAAGATGGGGTACATTGACGTTTGTGGCAGGCTTATGCAATCTATGATCATATAGTGTAACTAAACCCCCATTATTTTTTGCCTAGATTAGGTGTTTTTAATAATATATATATGTTACATCAAATTAAAGCCATTTCTGTCCTTTAAAAAACGGTATATAATATGCGTCGGTGCAATAAATTTGTAAAATGCAAATTGCAGTTGAACGCAAACAGCAAAAAATGCTGTTGTCATTAAGTGAAAGACAAGCTTCTGAAGGGGTTAATCAGTCTCTATTATTATGTCTTACAGATCATTTTCACAGATTATTGTAATCTGTGGTGGCTGTGCTGGTTATCACTTCATTGAGCACTTGGTTTAAAAATTGTCTCTCACAATTGTCTTTAATTCTCAATTGTGTTAGTCTATAAACTATCGGTAAAAACATTTTTATAATTGAAAGTCTTTTTGTGCCTTATTTTTTTTTTTTTTTATCTTCGCCACCCAAAATGTTTAATATTCGGAGCTGATTGAATTATTATGTTTTTTGATGATACAGATTTGTCCAAATGGAACTAATGTATATGTTGGTTCCATTTGGATATAACAGTTTTGGATAATATCTAACATAAGTACTAATTTTGGGTTTGCGATGTGACTTTACTGTTCTCATTTATTTATTTAGGGCTATTCACACAACTTTTTTCTGTAAAATTAAAATTAAAAATCACAGAATACTCTTTTTAAAGATCTATATATAAACAGATAATACATATTTACATTTAGTTTGTTCCCTTCCATTCAGACTAATAGTCTTAGATTGGACAGTTCAATATCTTTTTGGGAACACTATGTACTATTGATTGTATGACATAGTTGATAGGAGACTAGGTATCATTCTTCATCTTGGATTTATTTACTAAATTGTTATAAATGAGATCATTATATACATTTATCTAGTGCACTTTACTACATTCATCTCATCACTTATATAGTGTTTCTCTATCACTTTAATTATACATTGTTAGCTTTCTTACATGTATTATATATTATGCATAATATATTTTATGCAATAATTGCATAATATATACAATATACATTATGCCCACGATACATTGCACTTCACACCATTAATATTTAAAAATGTGAATATATGAATTCTTATTTGTTTTATGTTCTCACTTGTTGTTTTTTAAATTGTATTGTTCACTTCACTTATTGTTAAAGGAACACTATAGTCACCTCAATTACTTTAGCTAAATAAAGCAGTTTTAGTGTATAGATCATTCCCCTGCATTTTCACTGCTCAATCCACTGTCATTTAGGAGTTAAACCACTTTGTTTCTGTTTATGCAGCCCTAGCCACACCTCCCCTGGCTATGGTTGACAGAGCCTGTATGAAAAAAAAAAACTGGTTTCACTTTCAAACAGATGTAATTTACCTTAAATAATTGTATCCCAGTCTCTACATTTAACTTTAATCACATACAGGAGGCTCTTGCAGGGTCTAGCAAGCTATTAACATAGCAGGGGAAAAGAAAATCTTAATTAAACAGAACTTGCAATAAAGAAAGCCTGAATAGGGCTCTCTTTACGGGAAGTGTTTATGGAAGGCTGTGCAAGTCACATGCAGGGAGGTGTGACTAGGGTTCATAAGCAAAGGGATTTAACTCCTAAATGGCAGAGGATTGAGCAGTGAGGCTGCAGGGGTATGTTCTATACACCAAAACTGCTTCATTAAGCTAAAGTTGTTCAGGTGACTATAGTGTCCCTTTAATTGAAGTAATTTTCACTTAATTATGGTAAATAAGATAAAGTGAGATTATGGAGAAGATGGAGATATAACAAATATGTAAATTTTGATCTGATAAGGGTATTGTTACGATTGCCTCTGGTCTAGCAGGAGGTTGGATCGTTTGGATGTCCTGGTTCCCGAAGTCAGAGAGTCGAACGATGCTTCAATCGGTAGAAACCTGTAAGTGTAGAATATCCCACTAGCTATAGTAAAGCTAGGATTCCCGGATCCCTACAACACAAGTCGAGGCTGCGAGTTGAGGGTAAAACGAACTGGCTTTAATGGCACACAAGCATGGCAATTTATGCAAGTCCCCAGGTCCAGGGACAGCCCCCTATGGACCTGATGGGATACAGGTACAATGCACAACTAGTCAACCAATCACAATACAATGTATCTTTCAAACTAGTACCCGCCCAGCTTGGAGATAATGAGGCCAACGGTTATACAATCTAATTATCTCCAAGCGCCCAAAAGACCATGCTTTATTGTGTTCCAGAAAACAGCATAAAAATATATCACTTAGGCATTATAGAGAGAATATAGTTCATTCCACGAATCGTTCGGTAGCTCGGATCTGGATACATCAAGTATACGAGTTGCGCCCAGATCCCACGAACAGAACGGGAGGTTTCTGCTATAGAAAGTCTTGTTCGGTAGTTGGATTGTAAGCCCTCGATGGCGGCCATGTTTTTAGGTCCGTCAGTGGACAGCGGGACCTCGACTCCGTACTTATGGAGCGGTGGTTGGGTACATAGTCACACGAATCCCCACTATCAGTCTGGTTGTCCCGGCCGATAGGGAAACGAACGGAGACCGCCCGAAAGGGGTACTTAACCTGCGGTTAACCGCAACATGAACATTCTAATCGATGCCACACGCCAGAACGTAGGTGGTCCCCCATTCGTGAGTCTTTCGGTAGTTTCTCTTCGGGGAATTGTATACCAATGGGGGGTCCCCTTGGACCGTCCATTAGCTTGTGGTTAACCGCAGACCGCAACGCCTTGTGCGGTTAATGAGCGGCACACTCCGCTCGCCGGGTGGTCGGCCATTCTGTACTTCGAGGGGTGACGAGGTTAAGTGGCGGCACGCACCAAAGGGTGGGTGGTCCATCGTTCGTACTGACGAATTAGACTTTATAACAGTCCGTGTAATCCGTTCGTATGGACTGAATGCCGGTAAAATAGGATAATAAAAAGAGGCAGAGTGTAACAATATAACGGGTCTTTGTAACAGGTATTATTTACTCATTAAATTGACTCTAATTGATATGTGATTATTTGTAACAAATTTGATGTATTATTAAGTTATATGTGATGATCTATGGGGTTTATCGGATTGCAACAGGTTTTAGTTAAGCCTTCTATATACATTTTTGAAACATATATTGTAAGTGTATTTTCACAAGTAGGCATTTTTTATGTCTCTATATCAGACCTTCAATATAAGACTTGTTTTCCTTTGCCGGGATATCTATTGCGCTCGCGTTGGGGTACACGTGCGCAGTGTCTATTTATGTGCCCCAGTTTATCTGATTGCAGGATTTATGTATGGCACGTGCGCATCTCTGATTTCACTAGATTCGTCGGATTGCAGGGGTGATGTGCGGTGCGCACGCACATTTTTTTATTTCGCTGGATTGCACATGCGCTATTGGGCGCTTTAGAGACTTCATCGTGTGACCGGCATAATTACATAGTTACATAGTTAGATAGCTGAAAAGAGACTTGCGTTCATCAAGTTCAGCCTTCCTCACACCTGTTTTTTGCTGTTGATCCAAAAGAAAAGAAAAAAAAAAAAAAAAAGAAAAAAACCCAGTTTGAAGCACAATTTTGCAACAAGCTAGGACAAAAAATTCCTTCTTGACCCCAGAATGGCAGTCAGATTTATCCTTGAATCAAGCAGTTATTACCCTACATTGAAAGATTATATCCTTGAATATTCTGTCTTTGCAAGTATGCATCTAGTAGCTGTTTGAACATCTGTATGGACTCTGATAAAACCACTTCTTCAGGCAGAGAATTCCACATCCTGATTGTTCTTACAGTAAAAAAACCTTTCCTTTGCCTTAGACGAAATCTTCTTTCTTCCAGTCTAAACGCATGGCCTCGTGTCCTATGTAAAGTCCGGTTTGTGAATAGATTTCCACACAATGGTTTGTATTGGCCCCGAATATATTTGTATAATGTTATCATATCCCCTCTCAGGCGACGTTTTTCTAAACTAAATAGGTTTAAATTTGTTAACCTTTCTTCATAGCTGATATGTTCCATTCCTTTTATTAATTTTGTAGCCCGCCTCTGCACTTTTTCTAGTGCCATGATATCCTTCTTTAGAACAGGTGCCCAAAATTGCACAGCATATTCAATATGTGGTCTTACCAGTGATTTATAGAGAGGCAAAATGATATTCTCGTCCCGAGAATGAATGCCCTTTTTCATGCATGACAATACCTTACTGGCCTTGGCCACTGCTGATTGACATTGCACATTGTTGCATAGTTTGTTGTCTATAACAATTCCCAAGTCCTTTTCGTGTGTTGTTATCCCTAATTCGCTTCCATTAAGGGTATACGTTGCTTGTGTATTCTTTACGCCGAAGTGCATAACTTTGCATTTTTCAACATTAAATTTCATCTGCCATTTGAGTGCCCAGTCCCCCAGTCTATCTAAATCCTTCTGCAGCAAAGTAATATCTTGCTCACATTGTATTATTTTACAAAGTTTTGTGTCATCTGCAAACACTGAAACATGACTTTCAATGCTGTCTTCAAGATCATTTATAAAAATGTTAAATAGAAGGGGTCCCAGAACAGACCCCTGAGGGACACCACTTGCCACCTCTGTCCAGCTTGAAAATTTACCATTAACGACAACTCTTTGTATTCTGTTTTTAAGCCAATGTTCTACCCAAGAACAAGCATTTTCATCGAGACCGATTTCCTTGAGTTTGAACACTAATCTTTTGTGTGGAACTGTATCAAATGCCTTGGCAAAATCCAAATAGATCACATCCACTGCAACACCCTGATCTATACTTCTACTTACTTCTTCGTAGAAAGCAATCAAGTTAGTTTGACATGACCTGTGCTTCATAAAACCGTGCTGATTTTTGCTGATAACCATATTCTTCTCAAGGAATTCTTGAATATTATCCCTTAATAACCTTTCAAATATTTTACCAGCCACAGAAGTTAAGCTCACAGGTCTATAATTTCCAGGCAAGGATTTTGAACCCTTTTTGAATATAGGAACCACATCTGCCTTCCTCCAATCCTCCGGAACACTTCCTGAAAGAAAAGAATCTTGAAAGATTAAAAACAGAGGTTCACTTATTTCTACACTTAGTTCCTTAAGTACACGTGGATGGATACCGTCAGGCCCTGGAGCTTTGTTTATATTAACTTTCTTTAGTTGCTGCAGCACATTGTCTTGAGTTAACCAATTACAATTATTCTGCAAGTTTTTAGTAGCAATCATTTGCACATCTATTGCCATGGGTTCTTCTTTAATATATACGGAGGAGAAATAGTTATTTAGAATTCCTGCCTTTTCTTGGTCTTCATTAACCAACACCCCCGTTTCAGTTTTAAGTGTACCTATACTTTCATTTTTGGGTTTTTTGGAATTTATGTACTTAAAAAATGCTTTGGGGTTGGTTTTGCTCTCTTTAGCTATCATTTTTTCATTTTGAAGTTTAGCAAGTTTAATTGCCTTTTTGCACGCATTATTTGCTTTCTTATATCTTTTATAAGATGCATCTGATTTGTCTGATTTAAATGCTTTAAATGCCCTTTTCTTATTTTTAATCTCTTGTTTTACTTCTCTACTAAGCCACATTGGTTTTAATTTGTTTCTTTTATACTTATTTCCCAATGGTACATACTGAGAAATGTACCTTTCTAATATTTGTTGGAAGATGATCCATTTATCCTCAGTGTTCTTTTCACTAAAGAGTTTATGCCAGTCAATATATTGTAAAGCTTCCCTTATCTTATTGAAATTGGCCTTTTTAAAATTATATGTTTTAGTATACCCCATGTGCTTTTGTTTTTTTGAGTTTATTTCAAAGGACACTATATTGTGATCACTATTTCCCAAGTGCTCACCTACTTGAATGTTGGTCAAAAGATCAACGTTGTTTGTTAAAACCAGGTCCAGACAAGCGTCCATTCTAGTTGGTGCTTGTACAAGTTGTGACATGAAGTTGTCATTTAACAAGTTTAAAAACCTAATTCCCTTTGCTGAGCTACTAGTCCCTATGTCCCAATTTATGTCTGGGTAATTAAAATCTCCAATAATTAAAGTGTTACCAAGATTTGCAGCTTTCTCAATTTGCTCAAACAGCTGTTGTTCCTCGTCAATATTAACATTAGGTGGTTTATAACATATCCCAACCAATAGTTGGTTTCCCTTCTTTTCCCCCAAGCAGATATTTACCCATAAAGCTTCCACATTTTCCTCATCGCATTCAATTTGCTTAAGATTTGGCTTTAAATCATGGTTGACATACAAACATACCCCACCACCCTTCTTGTTTTTCCTATCCTTCCTAAATAATGTGTACCCATTTAAGTTAACTGCCCAGTCATGTGTCTCATCCCACCATGTTTCAGTTATGCCTATTATATCATATTGTTTAGTGTATGCTAATGCCTCTAGTTCCCCCATTTTGTTATTTAGGCTCCTTGCATTAGTAAGCATACATTTAATATCATGCGTCTCTTGTTTATTTTGTGAATTACCAACATTACATAGCTTCTCTGTTCTGAGCTTGCCCCTCCCCCCGTCTCCACCCTCCTTATACTGTTCTAAAGCCCATCTCCTTTCTGTCCTATCTCCATTTTGTAGATTGCTATGACCCTCCCCCCCTACTACTAGTTTAAAATCTCCTCCAACCTTCTAGCCATCCTATCCCCCAGCACTGCAGACCCCCTTCCGTTTAGGTGCAATCCATCCCTACTATATAGGTTGTACCCAATCGCAAAGTCGGCCCAGTGCTCTAAAAACCCAAAACCCTCCTTCCTGCACCAAGACTTCAGCCACGCATTAACCTCTCTAATCTCCCGCTGCCTTTCCACTGTAGCACGTGGCACAGGTAATATCTCGGAGAATACCACCTTGGAGGTCCTTTTCTTGAGTTTGCTACCTAATTCCCTGAAATCATTCTTTAGGACCTTCCATCTTCCTCTTACTTTGTCATTGGTACCAATATGGACCATGACCGCTGGGTCATCCCCAGCCCCTCCCAATAATCCATCCACTCTGTCAGCAACATGCCGGACCCGAGCACCCGGGAGACAGCAAACTGTCCGGTTGAGCCGATCAGAGTGGCAGATTGCCCTATCTGCTCTCCTAATGATAGAGTCCCCTACCACCACAACCTGTCTTGCCTTCCTTACATTTTTGATCCCCACCCGTACTAGAGGGGCTGTCACCTCGGCTGTTAGAAGTAACAGCTTCCTCTAATACAAATAATTAGAGATGTTTGGTACGTCAGACGTAGTCACATGATCGGATCTATGTGAGCTTACCCGAAAATGTAAGTACCCAGGCTTGTTTGGTGTTTTTAATTATATTTAATGGGTCTAGGTGTATTGAAAACACTCTGAAACGCTATGTTTATAATTAAACAATTAAATTAATTAAATAATTGCTTAACTTATCTTATTGGCTGAACTACCCTGTGCTTTTTGACATCCCCATTATGTGAGATGATGATTGGAGAGACAATTATGTTTTTATTTATTGACTGATGTTATTAATTAATTATAGTCATTTCACCTGTTATATCACTTGTTAAATTGTTACATACACCTATATATTGTATGTGATTTATGTGCTGTAGCTTGACAAAGGCCCTAAGGGGTCGATACGTTGCTTTCTTGTTCCTGGTTCCAATAAAACTGCCTTTTCTGTGGAATCGTTGGAGTGCCTGTATTCTTTTCTACACTGAAATTCTATATCTTGGTCTTTTTTTGGTACTGGAACTTATCCATTAGAGCACTTCCACCACCTATATATGGCTATTCTAAATGTGAATGTCATAATACGGTTTGATTTTACTGCAATAAAATACACATATTTGTATTCAGTGATGTCTCACGTGTAAAAAAAAGTACCCCCTATGTACAGGTTTTATGGTGTTTTGGGAAGTTACAGGGTCAAATATAGCATATTACATTTTTCAGTTTTTTCACATTGAAATTCGCCAGATTGGTTACATTGCCTTTCAGACCGTATAGTAGCCCAGGAATGAGAATTACCCCCATGATGGCATACCATTTGCAAAAGTAGACAACCCAAGGTATTGCAAATGGGGTATGCCTAGTCTTTTGTAGTAGACACATGATCAAACACACTGGCCAAAGTTAGTGTTAATATTTGAAAATGCAAAAAACTAATTTGAACGTCAATTTTGGCCAGTGTTTGTGACTAAGTGGCTACTAAAAAAGACTGGACATACCCCATTGGGTTGTCTACTTTTGCAAATGGTATGCCATTATAGGGGTAATTCCCTTTTTTTGGGCTACCGTACGGTCTCAAAGGCAACATAACCAATCTGGTGAATTTCAATGTGAAAAAACTGAAACGCAAGCCTTATATTTGACTCTCTACCTTTTGAAAACACCATAAAACATGTACATGAGGGGTACTGTTATACTCGGGAGACTTCGCTGAACACAAATGTTTCAGAACCGTTAAACGTATCACAACAATTATATTGTCCGTGTAAGTGCCATTTGGGTGTGAAAAATGCAAAAATAAAATGTCACTTTCACTGACAATATCATCGTTGTAATACATGTTACTGTTTTGAAACACTAATATTTGTGTTCAGCGAAGTTTTTTCCGAGTAAAACAGTACCCCCCCATGTACAGGTTTTATGGTGTCTTGGAAAGTTACAGCATTAAATATAGTGCTAGCAAATTAAATTCCCTGGACTCTTGGCCTGGGTTGTCAGGCTGGTCCTACTAATTGTAATTAATAAAATTACCTAATTATGTAAAATTATTACGTAAATATATACGTAGAATTATTATATATATATATATATATATATATGTGTGTATGTATATATATATATATGTGTGTATATAATTTAAAAAAATATATTTTTATTTATATATAGGTGTGTGTGTGTATATATATATATATATATATATTTTGTTCTACGTGTATTTTGATATTAATTTTAAAATAGTTAGAACAAATTTACACATTTTTTTAATTCAATTTTAACGTATTTACAGATTTATTTATTTTATATTATATATAAATATATATAATGAAAATTATATATATATTTTTAATCAATATCATTATACGTGTATTTTGATATTAATATATATTTAGACAGTGTATGTGTATATATCTATACTTAGATCATATATATAATAAATATATAAATGATCTAAGTATATATAATGTTATTTTACACTGTTTTAAACTTTAATTATTATTTTTTTCAGACAGTAGGGGGAGAACCTGTCAATACAGGCACTCCCCCTGCTGGCACTCACTTGGACGGCTATGCCGTCCATGTGATCGTGATTTCCTCTCAAGGACCTCACGATTACATGGCCCAGGGGGGCCGAAGAGGATGGAGGGGGGCTCCCAGGTGAGTCCCCATACCGCGATCACCGGCAGCCGGGAAAGTAGAAAGGACGGTTTGGTCGTTCTATTCCGCTCTCCGGTGTTTAGAGCCGGTTCCTTAAGGACGGCATAGAACGCCCACCGTCCTTAAGGGGTTAATACCTACCCACAGATTAATACTCAAGCCTCACTTATATCATATTTAGGATGGGACAAGCACAATCTTCTAATCAAGCCTAAACATGCTGTGTGGAACAAGGGGACCACACAGATCGGGAGATCTCCAGCATGCTGATGGTTTTCCCGTTACAACTCCAAACTACCTGGTGCAATCTCTATACATGTATGCATTATATATTGGTAAAAGTTAATTTGTTTTAAATATTACCTACCTCTAAAACATCTCTGTACCACTTTACGTGCTCCCTGTCTGTACCTTGCTCACATCAACAGCTTGGCAGAAATGAAACCAAAACAAGTAATGTCATAGATGCTTAAGATGTCAAGCACCAAAGCTAGGCAATGTCAGTAAAGTCCACATCTTCAGCAGTTATTAGTAGATGGCACAGACAGAAAGGTACACACTCAGCATCTAAATGATTAAGAAATAAACCGTTTTAACTAAAATTTCCATAAAAGTTTTTTGTCCCTCAATCCCATATGTGTGCCTCTTTTCCCCCCTGTATGCCTTTTTTGTCCCCCCAACTGTTATATGTGCCTCTTTGTTCACCCTAGCCCCTCTGTGTGGGTCTTTCCCCCCCACCCCCAAGCCCATCTGGGTGTTTTTTTGCCCCTCCGTGTGTCTTTGTCTCCTAAAGCTCATCTGTTTGTTTCTTTGTCCTCCAACCCCCCTGTCTGTTACTTTGCCCCACAAAACCTTGTTATGTGTTATTTTGCCCCCCCTCTTGTCCACTGTGTGTATTTTGCCGACCTCTGTGAGTCTCTTTGACCTCCTCCTATGTGTCTTTTTGTTCCTGTGTCTCTTTGTCCCCCCCCCCCCCCCCTTATCTGCTTGTAGCGTGTTCAAGTGGACTGTGATGGAGAATCTTCCTTTCAGACTGGGTAGAGGATACATAAAATTCTCTACTGCAGAGCACTTGGCCACACTAAATGAAGTGACTGGCAGGAGTGAATTGCGCCCCCAGAGCCAGTGCACCCTAAGCAGCTGCCTCGTTTGTCGAGCAGTAGTGCCGACCCTACACTGAGACACACTCGCTGTGCGTGGGCAGGAGAGAGACACACTTGCTGTGATTGTTGGACGGGAGAGACACACACTCGCTGTGTGTGGGCAGGAGAAGGACACACTCGCTGTGAGTGGATGGGAGAGAGCAGGGCCAGCCCAAGACATTGTGCTTCCTGGGTCCGAGAATGAAATGCTCCTCTTCCCCCCCCCCCCCCCCCCCGAAAAAAAACTTTGCACACATTTATTGTGTTATGCAGTGTGTATAGTAAATGTAGTGTCTGTGTAGGAGATGCAATGTGTGTATTGTTATGCAGTGTCTGTGTGTAGTGAATGTAGTACAGTGAGGTTGGATAAGGGCTCTGAGGGGAGCGAATATTTTTAAATATTGATATTAATTTAGTTTTCTTTTCCTTCCTTTTCCTTCCCTGCCTCTTACCTGTGGCCAGGGCAGGGGGAACACTTTATTCCCTGATGGTTTGGTGGCACAGCATGCTGTGTCCTGCAAAAAAAGGGACATACACATGCAACCAACAGACAAGCTCTCTGACACACACACATGCTTCCAATAGACAAGCCCACTGACACGCACACACACACAAGCTCACTCAGGAGCAGGAACACACAATCTCACTCACTAGCAGCCACACAAACAAACTCACACACATGAGCCCACTCATTAGTAGGCACACACAAGCTCACTCAGGAGCAGGCACACACACACACACAAGCTCACTCACTAGCAGTCGCACACACACACAAAAGCGCACTCACTAGCAGCCACACAAAAACGCACTCACTAGCAGTCACACACAAGCTCACTCACTAGCAGACACACACACACACACACGCTCACTCACTAGCATGCACACACATACACACATACACACAAGTTCCCTCACTAAAAGGCACACACATACACACACAAGCTCACTCACTGGCAGCCACACACAAACAAGCTCACTCAGGAGCAGGCATACACACACACACAAGCTCACTCACTAGCAGCCACACACACACACGCTAATTCACTAGCAGCCACACACACAAGCTCACTCTCTAGTAGCCACGCACACACGCTCACTAACTAGCAGCCACACAGACAAGCTCACTCACTAGCAGCCACACACACACACGCTAATTCACTAGCAGGCACACACACAAGCTCACTCTCTAGTAGCCACGCACACACGCTCACTAACTAGCAGCCACACAGACAAGCTCACTCACTAGCAGACACACACACACGCCCACTCACTAGTAGGCACACATACAAGCTCACTCAGGAGCAGGCACACACACATCCTCACTCAATAGCAGACACACACAAACACAAGCTCACTCACTCACTAGCATGCACACACATACACACAAGCTTACTCACTAGCAGCCACACACAAGCACACACACATGCTCACTCACTAGCAGGCACACACACAAAACCTCACCACTAGTAGCCACACAAACACGCTCAATCACAAGTAGCCACACACACAAGCTCATTCACTAGCAGGCACACACACACACGCTCACTCACTAGCTGGCACACACACACACACAAGCTCACGCACTAGCAGCCACACAAACAAGCTCACTCACTAGCAGCCACACACACACACAGGCTCACTCAGGAACAGGGACACACACAAGTTCACTCACTCACTAGCATGCACACACAAGCTCACGCAGGAGCAGGCACACACATACACACACAAGCTCACTCACTAGCAGGCACACACACATACAAGCTCACTCACTAGCAGGCACACACACAAGCTCACTCACTAGCAGGCACACACACAAGCTCACTCACTAGAATGCACACACATGCAAGCTCACTCACTAGCAGCCATACACACAAGCTCACTCACTAGAAGACACAAAAACAAGCTCACTCACTAGAAGACACACACAAACACAAGCTCACTCACTAGCATGCACACACACACTCACAAGCAGGCACACACACAAGCTCATTCAGGAGCAGGCACACACACATGCTCACTCACTAGCAGCCCCCCCACACACACACACACGCTCATTCACTAGCAGGCACACACACAAGCTCACTCACTAGCAGCCACACACAAACACACAAGCTCACTCACTAGCGGCCACACACACACACAAGCTCACTCACTAGCAGCCACACACACACAAGTTCACTCACTAGCATGCACACACATAAACACACACAAGCTCACTCAGGAGCAGGCACACACAAGCTCATTCACTAGTAGCCACACACACAAGCTCACTCACTAGCATGCACACACATACACAAGCTCACTCACTAGCAGGTACACACACACACAAGCTCACTCACTAGCATGCACACACATACACGCTCACTCACTAGAAGACACACAAACACAAGCTCACTCACTCACTAGCATGCACGCACACACACACAAGCTCACTAGCAGCCACACACACAAGCTCACTCAGGAGCAGGCACACACAAATGCTCAGTCACTAGCAGCTACACACAAACACACAAGCTCACTCACACACGCAGCCACACACACACACAAGCTCACTAGCAGGCACACACACACAGAAGCTCACTTACTAGCAGCCACACAAACAAGCTCACTCACTAGCAGCCATCCACACACAAGCCCACTCACTAGTAGGCGCACACACACACACACACACACACAAGGCGCACACACACACGCTCACTCACCAGCAGGCACACACATACAAATACACACACAAGCTCACTCACTAGCAGACACACACACAAGCTCACTCACAAGCAGGCACACACACAATCACGGTCATAGCTGGTTTACCTGGCACTGGTAGATGAAGTTGCCATTTTGTGGCCTCTTCCTTCCAGAGAGGTCAGCAATGTGCATGGGGGGTGGAGCTTGTGTGTGGGAAGCAGAGCTTCTGCTCTGGAGGTGTGGCTTACATGCAGGGGGCGGACATGTGACCAGAACTGATGTCAATTGTGCAGGGAGACGGACAGGTCTACCTCCGGCTGCCAGCAGCCTGATTGCGGCCGCACCAGCCTCTAGCTCCTCCCTCTTCACTTCCCTCAGACTGACACAGTCCGAGGGAAAAATACTTTACATTAGCCTAATCATTTGGGCTGTCTGCCTGGCCCCAGGTTCCAGCGGCCCACCAAGAAATTTCCAGGTGTCCTGGTGGGCCAGTCCGGCCCTGATATCAATGTTTTCCTCAACACTCTCACTCCATCAGCAGCACCATTAGATCAACACAGCTCAGCCCATTACATTCATATGGATTTCCCGCTTCCTTTAGTTCTCTATACCATGTGACCAAGCAGTCACATGGTCTGGTGATGTCACCAATCTGCTGTATAAGAACCAACTGTTCTAGACGCTTGGTCAGCAGGGCCTTTAATCTGAAGGGATCCATCAGATATAGAAATCTGATGGGTGCACTGCGCATGCGCGTGGCAGATCCATCAGATATAGCAGTCTGATATACATGCGCAGTACATCTCTCAGATTTCTATGCCACAGCTTTCACTGTGAATGAACATAAACTGTGTAGGCTAATGTGGTGTTAAATAAGGGAGATGCAGGGTTAATGGGGGTGATATACATGGGATGGGGAAGATACACATGGGATATGGGGGGAGTAAATAGAGTCTCCCTTATGAAAAGGGTAGTAGCTGAAATGGGTGGTGTAATGATAATCTTCCACAATGCTCTTCTTGGTCACTCAAAAAGGTTGAGAAAGTGCAAAATATAGTGCAGATTGTTTTAAAAATTACAAATGTATTGATACAAATGTGCACTTAAACGAAATCAGGTAATATAGCAGCATGTCTCCACATATATAGTAGTATCCAGATGATGCAGCTGAATGTCCAGAATATTCACCCAAAATTCCAAAGTAAAATAAATTAAAAACATCAAAATATAAAAATGCTATTCCAAAATATTCCAGTCTTCAACTGCTCTACACCTGTGAGTGATATTCCTATTATTTATTATCATCAGTATTGCCCTATTTTGTTTTTCTTTCTTTTTCTCTTACATGTTATATTCTGTATGAAATTGCATTGGAGAAGGATATTTATGTAAACACTTTGGGAAGCACTTTATTATTTTTTGTATTTTGCGGTTTTGCACATTATAAGTTTGAATTGGGCACATTGCACTTTACTAGAAGTTTAAGTATCATATATGCACGTTCAAATGGTTGATGCTAAAGCGAATATACAATAATCGTCTTAAAGACACTGCACACTTTTTATTTTTATAATTTCTGTATTGATATGTTAAGGACTTGAGGTGTTGCACTCAGTTTCAATGTTTTATTTAAGAAAGTAAATACGTTTCTTCATCACGTTTCTCAACCTTGATTTAAAACCACATCCCTTAGTTTCTATAATAGCAATCATTTGGTTTATTCTCACCCACAGTTATTTGAATGTCGTTTTAAAATTATATATTTTAGAGGTATAAAGGGAAACTATATGTTTGGAATACAAAGTTGTATTCCTAGCTTCTACCTTGTTCCCCCAGCGCTAAAACCTCCTTTTGTTACTTACCGAATTCCAGCACTGCACCAGGTTTTGCCTCCACTCTGCTTAGGCTTGACTAGCCAGGTTAAGATCTGAAGATCAGTAAGAATTAGATTTCTCTAAAAGTGGGGGTGCACTGTAGCCCATGGGTTTCTATAAATTACAGGGGGATTGGATGGGGATGTTTTTTTTTTTTTTGTGTACATATTTAAGAGGTGTCTTTCCCTTTTGGATTTCTTGTGGGAGGATCTTTTACAAGACTCCTGGATCGACTCTCTTATCCCTGGTAATTTTAATTCGCTCGTTGATGTTTTGCAGTTTAGATGCAGATTCATGGAGCAGCTCCTCCTAACTTGAGCCCCCTCAAAACTTTTCTGAATGACTTACTGCTGGATGTTTGAAGAATATTTAATGTGACAGGACATACCTATTCTTTTTACTCCAACCTTTATTTAGTATATGTTGTAGTTGTGGGAGTAACCCCTCCCGGACTATTTAAACACAGGCAACCCTATTACTTAGGCTGCTGCCAATCGTTTGGCCCACCCACGGCTACATTTGTATTACATCATTAACCTTGTGTGCCCACTCTATTTACTAGCCTACCAGTACGTCTGTTTTGGCACACCACAGCCGACTTTGCCTCAACCGCAAATATATACCGCACAAGATTTAGTCCCCAACTGGTTAAGATCCTCTATAAGAGTTGATTTGGTCGAATCAGGCTCTGTTGTTTGCACTTGGTGGGGATATGTGAACTACCCCACTAGAAATCCTGGAGGATAAATTATAACATTATTTCTGACCCGGGTTTTCAAGATGTATGCTTGAAGCTGATTTGGTGGAATATTTTAAACTCAATACGGAGTGTTACACAACCAAATCTACCATTTAGGATGCCCATAAGGATTGATCAGGGGCAAGCTCACAGGGATAGCATCTCAGTTAAATAAAGCTAGAATGAAGGAGTTGCAGGATTTGATTTCTCAGTTTTGGAGTCTTCCCACAACGTAAATGGAGATCCAATAATCTTAAACATTTAATTGAAGCTAGAAATACCTATTTTTCCCACATGTATAAGACAATATTTTTTTCAAAAATCTTTTGTCTAAAATTGGGGGTGGTCTTATACACGGAATAAAGGGGTTTAAAACAACAACAACAAAAAAAATCTCCCGTCCACTCACTGCTTCAGTCTCCCTCCCACCCACTCGCTGCCTCCCGCCCACTCACTCACCTGGCCTCCAAATCCTCAGGGGCTCTCTGGCTTTCCCTCTATCAGCGCTGGGATCGGCAAGTTGCCTTCCATCTCTCCCTCTCTCTCCTGGTCTGTATTACAGCTCTGTCCTCCATTCTTCTCCCTCTCTCCCTCCTGTGAATGGAGGGCAGAGCTGTAATCTAGAGCACGAGAGAGAGAGAGAGAGAGGGGGGGGGGGGGGATGGAGGGCAGAGCTGTATCACATACCATGGGAAAGAGTGAGAAGAATGGAAGGCAGAGCTGTAATCTAGAGCAGGCAAAGATCTGAAAAAAAACAAAACAAAAGATGAACCTGTACAAGAGAAACAAGTCTCCTTTATCTGTGATTTTAATTCTCAAAGCCACAATTTCTATAAAGTTCTTAAAAAACACTGGCATATCCTCAGGCAAAATGAAGATCTTAGTAAATATATAGGAGAAAAGCCGTGAGTAGTTTATAGAGGTGCCAATAATTTTAAAGATATCCTTCAAATAGTTATATCCCTAAAAGTCCTCTTAAAAACAAAGACCAATGTGGAAAGAAACTAAAGGGGTTCTATAACTGCGGAAACTGCAGAGCATGTAATAAGAGTAAAATTATAGATAGGAAAACTTAAAAATGTACCTCCAACAAAACTGGAAAAAAAAAAAGAGTATGTAGTCAAAGATTTCATTACCTGTAGCTCGAGGAGTAATATTTATTTACTAACTTGCATTTGCGGACTACAATATGTAGGGCGCACCACTAGACCCCTAAAGGTTAGAATCTGCGAACACCTCAGAAATGTACAGAAGGGAGTTCTTAATCATTCAGTTTCTGTCCATATTCACCAAAAGCATAATGGCGGACCTAGATGTTTACACTCAAAAGATTCAGAAGGCATTTAACGATCCTATATAGAACTGAAATGAACTGGATCTTTGAGTTGGAAACCATCTCTCCAAATGGCATGAATATAGATTTTGACATGTACAATTATATATAATGCTTTTTCAATTCATATACATATATTCACCAAACATTATGTCCTTTTTGGATCTATGTTTTTTAATTGATTCTTATGGCTGCACACTTGCCTTTTTATTAACCCCTTAAGACCGCAGCCAAATGTACAAGTTGTGATCCAAAAAAACAAACAAAACCTGGCATTTGCGCTATATGTCTGTCCAACCATAATTCACCTCTTTCATATTAAATGCACCCCCCATTATTATATATCATTTTATTCAGGGGAAACGGGGCTTTCGTTTAACATCAAATATTTAGGTATGGAACATAATTTAATATGAAAAAAATATTTTAAAAATGGGAGAAAATAAGAATTTTTTAAATTTTTTTAGTTCTACGTGACATTCTAACTGTGAATGTCATAATACTGTTTGCTTTTACTGCAATACAATACACATATTTGTATTCAGCGATGTCTCGCGTGTAAAACAGTACCCCCTATGTACAGGTTTTATGGTGTTTTGGGAAGTTACAGGGTCAAATATAGCGTGTTACATATTTCAGTTTTTTTACATTGAAATTCGCCAGATTGGTTACGTTGCCTTTGAGACCATATGGTAGCCCAGAAATAAGAATTACCCCCATGATGGCATACCATTTGCAAAAGTAGACAACCTAAGGTATTGCAAATTGAGTATGTCCAGTCTTTTTTAGTAGCCACTTGGTCACAAACACTGGCCAAAGTTAGTGTTAATATTTGAAAATGCAAAAAACTAATTTGAACGCAAATTTTGGCCAGTGTTTGTGACTAAGTGGCTACTAAAAAAACTGAACATACCCTATTTGCAATACCCTGGGTTGTCTACTATTGCAAATGGTATGCCATCATGGGGATAATTTTAATTCCTGGGCTACCATACGGTCTCAAAGGCAACCTGGCGAATTTTAATGTGAAAAAACTGAAACGCAAACGTTATATTTGACTCTGTAACTTTTGAAAACACCATAAAACCTGTACATGAGGGGTACTGTTATACTCAGGAGACTTCGCTGAACACAAATATTAGTGTTTCAAAACAGTAAAACGTATCACAACAATTATATCGTCAGTGTAAGTGCCATTTGTGTGTGAAAAATGCAAAAAATGTCACGGTCACTGACGATATCGTCGTTGTAATATATTTTACTGTTTTGAAACACTAATATTTGTGTTCAGCGAAGTCTTCCGAGTAAAACAGTACCCCCCATGTACAGGTTTCATGGTGTCTTGGAAAGTTACAGAGTTAAATATAGTGCTAGACAATGTAATTCCCTGAACTTTTGGCCTGGGTTGGCAGGCAGGTCCTGCAAATTGTAATTAATAAAATGACCTAATTATGTAAAATTATTACATAAATATATGCGTAGAATTATTATATATATATATATATATGTGTGTATATATATATGTGTGTATATATATGTATATAATTTGTTTTAATTATTTTTATTTATATATAGGTATATACATAGTGATATATACGTATATACTTATGTATATAGATATATATATTATTTCGTTCTACATGTATTTTGATATCAATATATATATATTAATTTTAAAATACAGTTAGAACGAAATTACGCATGTTTATATATTTTTTATCTATTTTTTTTATTATTTTTTTATTTATTTTTTTAACGTATTTATATATTTATTTATTTTTTATTATATATAAATATATATATAATGAAAATTATATATATATATTTAATCAATATCATTGTACGTGTATTTTGATATTAATATATATATATAATTATGTATATATTAATATTAAAATACACGTAGACAGTGTATGCATATTTATGTGTATATGTGTGTGTATATATATATACTTAGATCATATATATAATAAATATATATATGATCTAAGTATATATAATTTATTTTTACACTGCTTTAACATTTTTTATTTTTTTTTCAGACAGCAGGGGGAGTACCTGTCATTACAGGCACTCCCCCTGCTGGCAATGCCTTGGACGGCTATGCCGTCCATGTGATCGCGGGGTCCTCGCAAGGACCTCGCGATCACATGGCCCTGGGCGGCTGAAGAGGACACAGGGGGACTCCCTGGGCTCCCAGGTAAGTCCCCCATACCGCGATCGCCGGCGTGGGATCGCCGGCGACCGGGTAAGCACATAAGATCGCAGGACGTACTATGCCGTCCTGCGGCTTTTAGAGCCACCAAAATAAGGACGGCATAGTACGTCCTGCGGTCTTAAGGGGTTAATTATTTTTTTTCTTTTATTGAAGCTTTGTTTTGTTTTGGATATATCTGTTCTTGGTATTTTTGAGCACTATGGACTTTTTGAATACAAGGACTATAAGTCACACAGGACATTACCATGAGCAGAAGTTTCCAACTGAGATTCCTCTGCTAAGAACATTGGAACGCATGTGAACCAGGAAATGTGAGTCCTGGAACGCATCGAAAACGGAGGTGGAACGAATGCGACCCAGGAAGTAAAGAACGGTGGAACGCATGAACCCGGAAGTAGCGAGCGGCAAGCGTGATACCACTTGAATTTTAATGTAATTGTAAGAGGACCTTTTGGATTGGTTTACTGGTGAAGGGGGCGGGTTCTGAGTACCCGTACTCCGCGCCAAAAGGCTTTTAAATATGTGTATAGTCTGTGTCAGTTAGAATTGCACCTGAGGAAAAAGAGATCCATCATTAAAACGCGTTGTGCTGATATTTCAAGACCTTAATATAAGGCTTTTTATCTCTTTGTAATAAATTTTACTTTTTATATTTTCCTAATTTGATGTTCGCTTATTTTCGTGACTCTTATACTCTGAGGACCAAGCTTCTTACTGTTGGAGTTATTTCAAGAAAAAGCTCGAGATTTTCTCTTTAAAGCAACACTACCTGAGCCAGTCTTTTAAACAAGACTCTAATAAATGCTTGTGATCTACTAAGATTGATCGATACTGGGGTATTTATCTCATCCATTATTATCACACATTTACCCACTGTGCATGTATCATCTATAAATATTTGTGGGTCTTCTATATATGCGCTGCACACTATATGTTCCTGTGGGATTTATGTGATTGTGCCCATCAGTGTGTCCTAGCTGATACTGTTCTAGCGCCACAGATTGTACCTTTCTCCTTTTTTCTCTAACAGCTATCAAAGGAGTGGCCAGCGAAGTTATCACTAGGCTGTAATGTAAAGACTGCATTTTCTCTGAAAAGATAGTGTTTACAGCAAAAAGCCTGAAGGTAATGATTCTACTCACCAGAACAAATACAATAATCTGTAATTGTTCTGGTGACTACAGTGTCCCTTTATTTTTTTTATAAAATGCATTTAAAAATGGGTAATATAATCTAATTTATAAAATTGTCCTTTAAAATGGGTAATTTCTATTTAACATGCCTAGCAAAACATACCCAAAGTTATTTAATATGTATGCATAAATAATGAAAAAAAACAAGTTATATTTAATGTTTGGGAACATTAAGAAACAGTTTCTTGTATGATTGCCAATCAAGGCCTGTAGTCAGGCTTAAGTAATTGGAAAAACAAACAAACAATACTTTGAACTGATAATAGTACAGTATTAAATATTTGACTCTACACAGCATCCAAATCAGTAGATTTTATAGGTTAATTTATATGCACATATAAAGATTAATCTGTAAATTCTTTGGTCATCTGTCTTCGCATCCACATGGGTTTCCACAGCGCTCTTTATGATTCCAAAGTTCCATTAACTCTTGTGGGGAGTACTGGGGTGAGGACAGCATACCAGTTTCACATGTCTTTTCACACAGCCATTGTGTGTCCTATAAATAAAATGAAGTTGGAAACATACAAATATAAAAAGATAAATAAAGGTAACTAATAGTTATAGTATACTTTATACTTTAAATGTGTGTAGACGTGATGTGTTATGTGTTTTATACATTGTATGTAAACAAATGGCATGATTTTAGAGTTTAATAATAAGGCAATTCTTTGTAGTTGCTTTTTTAAAACTTTGTGAAATGTGACAGTTTAAATTCTACACACTATTTAACCCCTTAATGACGGATGACAGACCAGGTCCATCATGCTGGGGAAGCACTTAACGCCGAATGACGGACCAGGTCCATCATGCGCTAAAATTAACCCCAGATCGCCTCGATCACGTAGTTAACACTGTTGCTAGGTGCCTCTGAGTCAGTGGCAGACCAGCAACAGCAAATTGCGATGTCCCAACCCATGTGATCGCTGTGACAGCCAGTCACAGCGGTCACAATGCTGCTGGGATATCAGATCCGCCTCCCTCCATCTCTTGTGGGTTTTTGAAGTTGAGAGAGACGGATTGTTATTTTGTGTCCCTGAAGTGATTAAATTGTGTCAGATAAGGTTCCAAACCCCCTTGACCCGTCTTTAAAAAAAAAAAAAAAAAAATTAACCCTTTCCCTGCTCATTGATCACTGCCAGCCGTTATCAAAATAAAGATCACAGTACTTTACTGTGATCTAGTTTTTATTTTTTTACCCTTAGGGGTTAAATTTGATTTTCTAGTAACCCTGAGGGATTACATTTTAATATTTTATTTGATTCATTTGTGATTTAGTTTGCTGGGTGGGTGGAATTTAGTGGGAATTGGAGAATTTAGTGATAAGCTAGTTAGGGGTGAAAAGAAAAAAGTAAAAAAAAAAATAAAGTTTAGTTATTTAGTTAAAGCTTATTACCTTAATACATAATGCTTCGGAAGTATAGCGCAAAGGAGGCTTATGCCCTGTTAGTGGCAGACTCAGAGGTGACCAACACTGCCTCAGAGAGTGACGCAGGGGACAGGGACTTTGTGCCAGATAGTGCAGGACCATCAGGAGAAATCACTGATCGGCATATGGGGGGAGCTGACCTGTCTGATCAACTGATGCAGCCGTATTTGACCTTGCGGAAGACCAGGGCATGGTATAAAAAAAGTGGGCATATATGTAATGCAGACTGCAATCCACAATGACTTTGTAATTTTAAAAAAGGAAAATGCTGAGCACTTTTCTATCATTTCAGTTTCAGCTCATTTCTGGGCTGCTTGAGTGCCACAGGGGGGGGCCATCAGTGGACCAAGCAGCAGAATGGAGGTCACTTCTGCTTCAGGATTCCATCAACCCCCCAGAAAAGGTGCAGGGTGTGTTACAAGAGGGGCGTAAGAGCTAAGACCATTTATTACTGCCCTGATTGCCCCTCTCAGTGCCACTGTTTTAAAATTTTCCACACCCAGGCCGAATAAGTAGACCGGTTTTGGGGTGTGATTTTAGTCATCTGTCTGATTGGTTACTGAATCTTGGCTTTGTCTCCTGTTTATCCTGTCTTCTCTGACACTTGACCTCGACTTGTCCTATTGTTGTTCCGCTTCTCTTTACTCCTTTGACCTCGGCTTGTACCTTGACCATTCTCTGCTTGTATAGCCCGGCCATTCTAAGGACTGGTATTACAAGTTTCTCTCTCGGTGTTCTCTATGTGGTCTGTCTGTGTTTTGGTTCCGGAATCCGTGACAGCGTTGCCTGGGAGGCAGATGACTGGGTACTACTACCAATATTCCCCCTTTCACAGCAAATAGTATGCACTTGTTCATAATTTGAATTGATGAGCTGCTTACATTTAAAAATAGATGTGGCCTTTGAGAAGTAATTTGCAATCCAGAGCTGCTAATATGAGACTTGGGCCCAGCATTCACTTTTGAAAAATATGAAAGTGGTATGTCTCAAATGTGCCCCTTCAACATCCACATATCCCTGAAAAAGGTACACATGGGAAAATTGTTGTACTACGACGACATAGCTGAGCAACATATTAGGTGTTATACTGCCGTAGCACACATAAGGATTGCAAAATATACAGTAACATCTCCAAGTGTGTCAAAAAGGCAGAAAAAAATGCTAATTGCTACTAGACTCGGTACAAACTATTAAAAAAATTATCATACGCTAAGGTTTAAAATATGCCTTTTGAAACACCCTGAGGTGTCTATTTTAAGAAATGGTAGGCCTTTGTGGGTGTCACGTATTCATCCGCTTATAAAAATGTGATTAATGGAATTTACTGTTCAGACAGGAAAAGTTGTGCCGAACAACATTACTGTCCTGACAGGAAAAGTTGTGCCGAGCAGCAATCAAATCCCCAGGAAGGTTTGTGCTTAGCAGAAATTATGCAAATGGCAACCTGGTAACTACCTTTGGGGTCAAAGGCCAATTACAGCCTATCCGATCCAGAGGAGGGGTATTTAGGCCCAGTTCTCATCCTGCTCAGTGCCCTGTCGTGGTTTCCCTTGTGGTTGTCCAAGAGCGCGTTATTGATTCTGGTAATTCTGGTTATTTGACTTTGGCATTGTTTTTGACTTCCCTGTTTTCTGGCATCCCCGACCCCTGGCTTTTCCTTATAGTTGTGTCTCTTTCTGTAGCCCTTGACCTCGGCTATTCCTGACTATTCTTTGGTACGTTAGTCCGGCCATTCTATGGTCTGGTATACGTTACCCATCAGTCTTCTGTGTTACACAATTCTACGTGCTGGATCATACTGTAATCCTGACAGTGGGGCAGTTTGAATTAAAAACCTGCTAAGATGCTCAAAAACTGCACATGGGCCCAGCGTCAAAGTTTGGTAAAAACTGATATGGCTTGGTCTCCAATGTGCCCCTTCAACATCCACATATTCCTGAAAAAGGTACACATGGGGGTATTGTTGTACAAAGACGACATAGATGAGCAGCATATTAGGTGTTATACTGCCGTAGCACATATATGGATTGCAAAATATACAGTAGCATCTCCAAGTGTGTGTCAAAAAGGCAGAAACATACTAATTGCCACTAGACTTTTTACAAACAAGCAAAAACATGATCCTACGCTAAGGTTTAAAATATGCGTTTTGAAATACCCTGGGGTGTCTACTTTTACAAATGGTATGTGAGAAACATAGGCCCATTAAATCCGTCTCTTAAAATTCTACTATAAATACTGAAATAGATTGGTCTCCTATATGGCACTGTAGCTTCACAAATTAGTGCCAAAGACATACAATGGGGGTATCGTTTAACTCAGCAGATGTAGCTGAACACAAAATATCATAATATAAAATTTTGTACAGGAATAGCACACACCAACTTTACAAAATACATGTTCTTTGTTATAAGTTTGTGTGTCAAATACAACCCCCCCCCCCTCCCCCCCCACAATTTTACTTCAATATTTAGCAGATATTGGTGGTGAAATGGCTCCGTAAAAGGTGTCAAAATAACCTTAGGTAAATTGCCTGTGATGTCTACTTTATATAAATATATACTTTTGTGTGGCTATTTTGTTTTCTTTTATGGCTATTAAGCTTACAAGACAAACATACAAATTTATAAAATCGCTCCACATTAAAAAAGTTTATTTTACTCCTTGTGTTTTGTGACCTGTAGCTACCAAAATAAACGTAAAATCCTAGACACATTATATATTCTGGTAGACAGCCACTAGAGGCTGGATTAACCTCTGAAACTGCTATGTTTTCAGCTGCAGGGTTAAAACTAGAGGGACCAGGCACCCAGGCCACTTCATTGAGCTGAAGTGGTCTGGCTGACTATAGAGTCCCTTTAAAATTTGACATTTGAGAAATATGAAGGTTTACAAAGCGGAAATATACAGAACTTCATTGGGAATAACACTAACAGTTAATTAGCAGTTCCTGTCACCCAGGCCACTTCATCTCATTGGAAAAATGCAAGTAAAACTGATTTTTTTCAAATTTTTATGGCAAACAGGGGAGACACCTGAATACAACCAGCAAGAGGGACACTATAGTGTTAGCAATACTTTTGCTTTTATTTCTAATGCTATAGTATTTCTTTAATTGCATTATATGAACAAGTCAGTAGACGTATAGATCAGGCTGTTGCAGCGGATGTAATCTTTTAAAAAAAAGATTTTGTTAAGGTGTTTGATACGGTACCCCACTAAAGTGAGATACCCCATTCAGTGTGAAAAAATACAAAATCGTGGTTTACTCACCTGATAACGTCTTGGACCAATTGCAGACATCCAGATGCCCATACTCACATCTTCACCCTGAGAGAAAGGAAGTTGGTAAACACAAGTCAGATTAACTCCATTCTCAACTAGAGAACATCCTGCAGGTTGCCAGTATGCAAAAAGAAAGGGCAAAAGCTGCAGTTTATGGCAACTGTATAAGGCGACTCTACAAATCTCACATCAATGTGATTCAAGTGATCCATCAATGGTGGAGTATGTGGAATTCTGTATTCAATTTAGATTGCTTGCCAGTAACTTGTGGCACTTAAAAGAATACTACAAATTCCATGCCGCCATGTCCCCCCCCACCCCCCTCCCCGGGTTATTTGTCACTTTCTTTGGGAATTTGTGTAGTATAGATTGAGGTTCCATTGATAAAAAAAAACATATAGTGGCAGCAGTCCATAAAAGAGACCACATTTTATATTAGTGGATGTTGTGAGAATACTTTTTCATATATCTATGGAATACACCTCTACCTTTGGGTAAGGCAAGCATTTGTGCAAAATGCAAATAATGCAACAAATCTATGCAACACCTGGTTAAGTTATTTTTATAATTAAACCTGCATCTTATTATAGCAACCAGAAAGAATGTGTCTTTACATAGAAAACCATGATTTAAATAGTGTATTTTTTTTTTATTATTTTAAACATCAGAGCTAGGTATTTATATTCTCCATCACTCCGCTATTAAAGTTTACTTTTCTTTCTTTTTTTCCTCCTTTTCCCTTCTTTCTGTCTTCTTTTCTTCTCCTCCCCCGGACCCCCTTTCCCTTTCCTTCTCTTCTCCTAATCAACACTCTTAATTGTATTAATGCTTATTAAACTAATGCCTCCATAGTATATTATATGTATCCAATGATTGATAATTCAAATAAAAGCCCTTTTCAAATTCTCCTTGGGAGTTTACTTGATTTCTGACCAAATTCCAACAGATTTTGGCTTTTGATTTCCAGTTTCTTGCTATAGTAATCTTCATAGCTAAAAAAAAATAAAAATCTGCATAATCAGATATCTATCTTTAAATTCAAATTCTCCCAAATACATATGTAATATTGCTGTTAGAAAGTACCATCATCTACCCCCCCCCTTTTTTTTCTACACTGTTTGTTTGTTTTCCCCAAATAAAGCCACGAAAAACATCCACCAGGTAATTTGTATGAACGAATGACCGACCACCCGGCATATGGAGTGTGCCGCCTATTAACCACCCAGAAGCTGCGGTCTCGGCTTGTTAACCCTGTTCACCTCTCAATTACCGAACTAACTACCGAACGACTGACCACCCTGCATGAGGAGTGTGTCCCTTATTAACCGCAGGTTAATTGACGAATGGCTAGGTAGTCATCGTTCATATGCACGAACACGTGGCGGGACTTGGGCGTAGACCTTCTGCCACTGTTCTCGGACACAATTATTCATGAATGCCGCAGGGATCCCCAAACCTCCATCCGTTCGTGTCTAAGCAAACGAACACCATGCTGTTCGGTACTTTTAAACTCTGGAGGCTAGACCGACTCGATGCCTGAATATTGTGGAGCTATTTCTGGGTTGACTTTTGCCGAACGCCCCTGGAGACAAATTTTACCCTCATGGCGTTCCCACTATAGTGGTGAGATCTGAGCGCTTTTTGGACATCTTGTGCACTAAGATCCAAGCTATCTGGGGTTATGTTGGACATACAAGTTAAATAATGTATTATATGAGTTATGCATTTTTATGTGGTTTTTGTTATAATTTCAACTCCATAATATTTCCTGTACCTAAATGGTACTGTCACCACTTAAACTGATTATCTCCAGGATAGAGGGGAGGGTTCAGAAATATGCACTTTGTTCTTATTGGTTTATGTCCCTTGTCACACTGTGTTCTACCTGGCTTGAAAATGTGTATATAAGCAATGCCTTTCTGCTCAATAAACCAGACTTCTTACCCTCAACTCGCAGCCTCGACTTGTGTTGTAGGGAATTGCTGATCACTAGCTCTGCTCAGAGCTCCAGGAATACTTTACACTTGCAGGAAGAACGTTAGGTGCTGAATTGGAACTTTCTACCGCTCTCCAGGATTGGGGACAAGGACATCCAAAACGTCCAACCCTCAGCTAGCCTGAGGCAACCGTAACAAATGCCATCTTTGAAGATGGGATTATCTTAATTTTCAATAACTCCGATATAAATTCAAAAATAGTTTCCTACCATATGTGTAGATAATTACCATTTTGACCCCCACATCTCCAGCACGTTATATTATCTGTACGCTTGAATTTTGCTAAAATAGCTGGTACTAAATACCACCTATAATTCAATTTTAAGTGTGTTTCTTGTAATGATAGACAATGTGTAACTTCCCTTGTGTGCATAAATCTGGTTACCCAATCCTTGATGTCCAGGGTTACTTGTAATTCTTTTTGCCATGCTAATATCGCTCTCAATTTTACTCCTTGCTTTAGGGTAACCATTATTCTATGGATCTTCTTAATTACGCCTACTTGAACTTTATTATCGAAGATTTTATTTAATTGATAATGAAATCCATTTTCATCCTCCCTATATAGGTGCACTCTAATATAGTTATTAATTATTTTCCAAGAATAGTACTGAAAATTTGAAAGATCTAACTCTTTGCTTAAGGTTTTAATAGGCTTTAGTTTGTCCCCTATTAATAGGTCCCAGATTTTAATTTTATCGTATGGAGATTGTACCACTAAGTTTTGAATGTTAAATTACAAACTTACAAGAGAGGTATTTTTAATAACTTTATCTTTTAATAACATTTATTTCTTAAATCTTGTCCAAGCATTAATAATGTTATCAAGAATATTAGAACTACTATATCTAATTATTGTTTTAATTTTGTTATGATGAGCCCACAGAATATTTTCTAAATTCTTAATTTTTAATAACTCAGATTCTATCGCAGGGGTAGGCAACCTACGGCACTAGTGCCATGCACGGCACTCGAGGTGTCTTTGCACGGCACTCAAGGCTGCTAGAGCCAAACAGGCTCTGGCCTATCAGGAGTCCCAGTAAAACTTCATATATCTGCTAATCCGAAAAGGTGGTGAAGGACAATTCTCAATTTATGCATTGCAGCACGTAGAGGTAGTGATCTCAGATTACTTCCTCCCAGCACTTGTGAATAGGAAGCCACTCTGTAGTAGAGCAGCTCGCAGTTGCTGTTGCAGCTCCTGTCCTTGACATGTACCTGGCCAGCCTAGTCCCCACTGGAACCCAGGGAAGCCACCCACACTGCTAGATATACACAGAAATGCAGAATAACCCTCCCTTCATACAAATAATACGGACAGCCCACACACAAACATACACACAATCCGCACAAATGAAACACCACTAACAATCCACATACATGCACACAACCCCACATGCAATACCCCAAACAGCCCCCACACACTACCAAACACACACTTTGACATATCCATCCACACACACACACAATTCCACAAGCAGCACCCATACACAGCTTACATTCATATGTATCATACACAATACCATAAACTACTCATGAACATAAACAATATAATAGCTTGTATACGCAGGGCCTTCTTTAACGCGGGGCAAACTGGGCAGCTGCACCGTGAGCCCTGCTGGCCTCAACTATTTCTAACCCTCTGGCTGGTAATCTGCACACTAAGGAGGCCCACCGGGTGGCCCATGCACAAAGGACCACCCGCTGGGCTTCTGTCAGCAGGGACCCGGTCACACGCTGAGGTGCTTTAACAGCGTGAGCGGGCCCCTTGCTTTTCGGCAGCAGGCAGTGACGGCCACGCATCACTTCCTCCCACAAAGAGAGGAGCGCGCAGGAAAGAAGAGTAGGCAGATTGGAGGGGGGCTGGCCAAGAGCTCTAGACCCCAACTCCCAACGCCTTCAGCCACCAGCAGGAAAGGTAGGAAACTGGAGGGTGAGTTTTAAAGTGTGTGTGTGTCTGTGTGTCTGTGTGTCTGTGTGTCTGTGTGTCTGTGTGTCCAATCACGCCAACACCACATACAAACATATTCCACAAAAACACACAAAAACTGCTTAGTGCTAAAAACAGACCTGCAAACATGAGTAAATGGTCGAGCCCCAGCTGTCAATGCTATTCTGGAGTTGCACGACAGATGGGGATCTACCTTTTAATCATCCGTGCAACAGGGAGACCGCCAAGAATTCTTGCACCTCTCTACTTTAGGTCCGCCACTGTGTTAAAGTGGAGGACGTGATTGCATGCCTGGGAAGGGGGGACAGGGTCCAGGGGGCCCTAAGCAAATGCTTTGCCCAGGGTCCAGTCATTATTAAAGACAGCCCTGCATATATACGCACAAATACAACGATACAAAGAAATTACAGTAAAAATAACAAGCAGAATACGGCGGCATACACACCTCGATTTATAAAAAAAATAGGACCGGCACGCTACGGGACATCACAATCCTATATCGGCACAGTGCTGCTAAAAGGTTGCCTACCCCTGTTCTATCGAGTACTAATCTTCTTGTTTACAATTGTCTACTTGAAATTTATGAGCTTGGGTAACCATCACTACATAGTATAGTTTTCCAATTTGGTAAGCTTAATCTTCCTTGTTATGCCATAGAATATAGCATATCTCTACAGATTCTAGGTTTTTTCCCCAGCCATATAAACTTCTCTGGGATTTTTTGAAAATAGTCACAGTATTTTCTAGGAATTTTAAGGGGGATCATGTGTAAGCAATATAACCATTTGGGAAATGCGTAGGCTTTTATTATATTAATCCTGCCTATCTACGAAACAAAAAGGTGTTTCCACGCTGCTAGATTTTTTTCATATTCCTTAATTAAAGCAAGATAAGTAGCTCGCCAAATATTTTCAACATTGTTTGTTAAAATGATCCCCAAATATATAATCCCTGATTTGTTCACCAGGAGTCCACATTGTCTTTGAAATTATGTCAATAGCAATAGAAGAAGAAATCCTATATAAAATTCAGACATTTTTATTCACTTTATAGTTAGACAGAGAGTTGTATACGTCTATCTCTTTAAACAAATAAGATAAAGATATTTCTAGAGAGCTAGGAGTAACCTAATAGTAATACGTCATCTGCATACATGGTTAATTTACATTCTGTTGTGCCTATTTCTATGCCCTTAATATCTCTATTGTTTCGGATAATATTAGCAAGTGGTTCCAAGGACATGATGTAGAATATTGAAGCTAAAGGGCATCCTTGTCTCGTACCGTTCTTGATGTTCAACCAATTAGAGCAGAAACCTTGACCTACCACTTTAGCAGATGGGGATAATTATAATGCCATGGCAGAATCAATTAAGCGGTCACCAAAATTAAATGCTCCCATAGTTTCTTCTAAAAACAGCCAACTGACCCTGTCAAAGGCCTTTTCTGCGTCAATAGACAACATTAACATCGGCTGATGTTTTTGGTTTGCATATTCAATTAAGTGAATTATCTTCCTAATATTACTAGTTGATTGGCGGGATCTCACAAACCTTGTTTAACCCCTTAAGGACCAAACTTCTGGAATAAAAGGGAATCATGACATGTCACGTGTCCTTAAGGGGTTAATCCATTCCAATTATTGAGGGCAGAATTATATTAATTCTCTCAGCCAATATATTTATTTTGTAATATAGTAGACATTCCATACGGTCCTGGGGGTTTATTTGTTTTTTAGGTTTTTTTTTATAGTCTTTTTGACTATTGTTTTAAAGGTAGCATCCAAGCTTTCTCTTTGTTCCTGCGTTATTGTTGGTAAATTAGTTGTACTTAAGTATTCTTTAATTCTTTATTTTGTTCTTGCTGAGGGATATTATATAAGCTATTATAATAATTCTTAAATGCAATTCCAATTTTGTCTGGGGAACAATAAACTTCATTATTATCCATTATTTTAAAAATACTAGACTTCAAATTCTGTTTTTTAACTTGATTAGTCAGCATTCTATTGGGTCTATTACCCTTATAATACCATTTATGTTTCATTATCAATAGAGCTTTATTTGCTTTATCCAATAGTTTTTTTTCTAATTTCATCTTTCATGTGATCTATTTTAATTTTAACCATAGGTGACAAGCTTATATTAAATTCACTTTTCATTTTTTCCAGTTAAATATACAAATTGGGTTTTATAGTTCTTTTTATTTGATATGCATCTAACTTAATTATATGCCTTCTAATTACAGACTGATAGGTACACCATGAATTTGTGAGGCTTGTATTACCTGTCAGTGTCCCTTTAACGTTTCAATATTTTCCTCCACTTTAATAGGGATTCCTTAAGCCTCCATGAGGGTAATACTTTAGAATATTTCCTTTCTATCTCCATAAATACTAAGTCATGATCTGACCATGGAACGATTTGAATGTTGCTCTTTTTGCACTCCCTTATATTTATGTCTTTAATTAATATCATAAGTAGTTATGGTAGGGTGTGGAACTGCACTCTATCCCTTTAAGCAGTATGTAGCTGGGTGCAACTCAGACAGTCTCAGTACCAGAGACCAAAATGCTGAATAACAAAATAGAAGGAAAGTCGAGACACTCCAAGGTACAAATCAGGCAATTTTATTGAACCCACTTCATCGCAACGTTTCGACCTACACTTGACAAAGACCGTGTAGGTCAAAACGTTGCGATGGAGTGGGTTCAATAAAATTGCCTGATTTGTACCTTGGAGTGCCTCGACTTTCCTTCTTTTTAATTAATATCATATCCAATCTTGAATATGAATGATGTCTTATTGAGTGAGTAAAAAGTGTATTGTTTCTCTAATGGATTCAATGTTCTCCATAAGTCGTATAATTTGTATTTGCCCAGTGTTTCCTGAAATGCTCTAGCCAACCCTCTCTGAGAGGGGTCTATACTTTTCCCCTCTGGAATACTTTTAGCAAGGATAATATCCGATACACAATTAAAATATCCCAGACATACACTGTGTGCAGAATTATTAGGCAAATGAGTATTTTGACCACATCATCCTCTTTATGCATGTTGTCTTACTCCAAGCTGTATAGGCTCGAAAGCCTACTACCAAATAAGCATATTAGGTGATGTGCATCTCTGTAATGAGAAGGGGTGTGGTCTAATGACATCAACACCCTATATCAGGTGTGCATAATTATTAGGCAACTTCCTTTCCTTTGGCAAAATGGGTCAAAAGAAGGACAGGCTCAGAAAAGTCAAAAATAGTGAGATATCTTGCAGAGGGATGCAGCACTCTTAAAATTGCAAAGCTTCTGAAGCGTGATCATCGAACAATCAAGCGTTTCATTCAAAATAGTCAACAGGGTCGCAAGAAGCGTGTGGAGAAACCAAGGCGCAAAATAACTGCCCATGAACTAAGAAAAGTCAAGCGTGCAGCTGCCAAGATGCCACTTGCCACCAGTTTGGCCATATTTCAGTGCAACATCACTGGAGTGCCCGAAAGCACAAGGTGTGCAATACTCAGAGACATGGCCAAGGTAAGAAAGGCTGAAAGACGACAACCACTGAACAAGACACACAAGCTGAAACGTCAAGACTGGGCCAAGAAATATCTCAAGACTGATTTTTCTAAGGTTTTATGGACTGATGAAATGAGAGTGAGTCTTGATGGGCCAGATGGATGGATTGGTAAAGGGCAGAGAGCTCCAGTCCGACTCAGACGCCAGCAAGTTGGAGGTGGAGTACTGGTTTGGGCTGGTATCATCAAAGATGAGCTTGTGGGGCCTTTTCGGGTTGAGGATGGAGTCAAGCTCAACTCCCAGTTTCTGGAAGACACCTTCTTCAAGCAGTGGTACAGGAAGAAGTCTGCATCCTTCAAGAAAAACATGATTTTAATGCAGGACAATGCTCCATCACACGCGTCCAAGTACTCCACAGCGTTGCTGGCAAGAAAGGGTATAAAAGAAGAAAATCTAATGACATGGCCTCCTTGTTCACCTGATCTGAACCCCATTGAGAACCTGTGGTCCATCATCAAATGTGAGATTTACAAGGAGGGAAAACAGTACACCTCTCTGAACAGTGTCTGGGAGGCTGTGGTTGCTGCTGCACGCAATGTTGATGGTGAACAGATCAAAACACTGACAGAATCCATGGATGGCAGGCTTTTGAGTGTCCTTGCAAAGAAAGGTGGCTATATTGGTCACTGATTTGTTTTTGTTATGTTTTTGAATGTCAGAAATGTATATTTGTGAATGTTGAGATGTTATATTGGTTTCACTGGTAAAAATAAATAATTTAAATGGGTATATATTTGTTTTTGTTAAGTTGCCTAATAATTATGCACAGTAATAGTCACCTGCACACACAGATATCCCCCTAAAATAGCTATAACTAAAAACAAACTAAAAACTACTTCCAAAAATATTCAGCTTTGATATTAATGAGTTTTTTGGGTTCATTGAGAACATGGTTGTTGTTCAATAATAAAATGAATCCTCAAAAATACAACTTGCCTAATAATTCTGCACTCCCTGTATAAAGGTACCTTGGGTAATTTCATTTAGTTTCATTTAAAAAAAAAAAAAAACACTTTTATTAGCGGCATAGATACTCAAGAAAAAGAAAATGTGATCGTCCAATTTGCAAGTCAGGAAAATATATAAACCCTGTTAATCTGCCTGTGTAAAAATAAACTCATATTTTATATTACTGGATATCATTATTGCCACCCCACCCTCTTTTTGCCTTTCTGTAAAGCTGCGTATTGAAAGTGTGGATATCTCTTGCTGATTAAACGTTTATTATCCTGGGCAACCAAATGAGTCTCTTGTAGACAACATACATCTATTTTGTCTTTTTTTCAACATATCATATAACGACTCTTTAAGCCTTTTACATTAAGAGTAATCACCCTTAAGTTACTCATCCTTTATCTTTCATCGTGTATCTATGGCTTACCCGTTCAAATCCCTCACCACATGGAGAGAGTCACTGACCTGAATGAGATGCTTTTGCGGCTGCAGGTTTGTTCTAAACTACAACCCGTCTCTCCTCCACCGTACCAAAGTACCTCCATTTTTTTTTATCAATTCTAACGTGTATATATAAATACTGCTCAACCCTGTACTTAAGAAGAGGACCTTTATAGTCCCGAAGTACTTTCCTATCTGTGCTTTCCCTTCTCCTAAATTATGAAGGCTTCCCTAATGAAGCTTCTAGTTTTAAAGTGTTTTGCTTCGTATATCCTACAAATTAAATTTATTGATTATCCTCAAAATACCTCTGTGTTACTTAATCATTTTATATATGCGTGCTTACTAAATCTTTTTTTATATTGTTCAATATACTACCGTATATACTCGAGTATAAGCCGACCCGAATATAAGCCGAGGCCCCTAATTTTTCCCCAAAAAACTGGGAAAACTTATTGACTCGAGTATAAGACTAGGGTGGGAAATGCAGCAGCTACTGGTAAATTTCTAAATAAAATTAGATCCTAAAAAAAATATATTAATTGAATATTTATTTACAGTGTGTGTATAATGAATGCAGTGTGTGCGTATGAGTGCAGCGTGTGTGTGTATGAGTGCAGCGTGTGTGTATGAGTGCAGCGTGTGTATGAGTGCAGCGTGTGTGTATGAATGCAGTGTGTGTGAGTGCAGTGTGTGTGTATGAGTGCAGTGTGTGTATGAATGCAGTGTGTGCAGGGCCGGTGCAAGGATATTTGCCCCACCCCCCATATGTCCTGACCTCCCCTCCTCCTCCCTCAGTGGTCCTTACCTCCCCACCCCCGTGTTCCTTCACCCCCTCCCCCAGTGGTCCTGACTCACCCCTCCCCTAGTGGTCCTTACTTCCCCCTCCCCTCCCCTAGTGGTCCTTACTTCCCCCTCCCCTCCCCTAGTGGTCCTTATCCCCCCCTCCCCTCCCCTAGTGGTCCTTATCCCCCCCTCCCCTCCCATAGTGGTCCTTATCCCCCCCTCCCTCCCATAGTGGTCCTTATCCCCCCTCCCTCCCATAGTGGTCCTTATCCCCCCCTCCCTCCCATAGTGTTCCTTATCCCCCCCTCCCATAGTGTTCCTTATCCCCCCCTCCCTCCCATAGTGTTCCTTTTCTCCCTCCCATAGTGGTCCTTATACCCCCCCCTCCCACAGTGGTCCTTATACCCCCTTTTTTTTATTATTATTTTTTATTATTATTTCTTATTTTATTTATATTTTTATTTATTTTTCGTCCCCCCTCCCTGCTTGATATATGGCAGGGAGGGGGGCTCTCCTTCCCTGGTGGTCCAGTGGCAGTTCAGTGGGGGGGAGAGGGGGGCTGGCAGAGCTGTAACTTACCTGTTCTGCAGCTCCTGTCAGCTCTCTCCTCCTCCGCGCCGTCCGTTCTGCTCCTTCTATCAGCTCACACTGTAAGTCTCGCGAGAGCCGCGGCTCTCGCGAGACTTACACTGGGAGCTGACCGAGGTGCTGAACGGACGGCGCGGAGGAGGAGAGAGCTGACAGGAGCTGCAGAACAGGTAAGTTACAGCTCTGCCAGCCCCCCTCTCCCCCCAGTCTGTATTATGGCAATGCAAATTGCCATAATACAGACCTTGACTCGAGTATAAGCCGAGTTGGGGTTTTTCAGCCCAAAAAATGGGCTGAAAAACTCGGCTTATACTCGAGTATATACGGTAATTATCTTTTGAGTGATAAATATTAAATATAATATCCTACTCTCTCTTTCCACAAAAATGGTCTGTGTCGCTTTGTTTCTCTCTTCCCCATCTTTTCATTCCTTCCATTGTGTCTAATTCTCATTAATCTTTCAAGTAAATTATTATATTTTCATATGTGGTCAAATTAAATCATGTCTATGTGATTACATGTCTACTACCCCTGAAGGGAAAACCTAACTCAAGAATACTAACTCGTTCACCTAATATATATAATTTATATAAGTACGGCCTTTAGATCGTTGTTCTAAATCCAGGTTTTCTTTTTTACATATCAAACATATTGATATAGCTGCTACCCAATTTTTTTATTTACGTTCTGGCTTAGCCTCTGGAGAAGGATACCAAAAAATAAATATATATATTTTTTAATTATTATATCCCTCGAGCCCATTACTCATTTGAGTTTCCCCGAAATTTCTCAAGTATAAGTATTCATATTACTAACTTGCCTACCCATTCTTTAGCTTTGTCCACTCTATCAAATATGAAAGATTTATAGAATGTGACGGCAGATAAGAACCATTCGGCCCATCTAGTCTGATTTGTTGTTGTTCCAGACTATCAACTTCACAGGGAAACCCCATATGTATTTATTTTTTCCCTGAGCAAAGTGGTAATTTCCTTAAACTCCATTCTTTTTTGTTTTGTTGTGATTGATAAATCTTGGAAGAATGACAAATGTATAATTTTTTTATCTGTTGGCCAATCAGCATCTACTCATAGAGGTGAATTGAATAAATGAATCTCTATGAGGAAAGTTCAGTGTCTGCATGCAGAGGGAGGAGACACAGTGCTGCCCTGTGCTCTGCTAACAGCAGATCTGAGTGGATTGAGGAGTTTTATGCCTCAATCAACACGGAAGTCCCTCTGGTGGCAACTGGAGGTGTTCCTGGCTTCTGAGAAAATACAGTGTTTACATGAGAAAGGCTGCATGGAGCTATAGTTCTCACCTGAACAACCTCATTACGCTGAAGTTGTTCAGGTGACTATAGTGTCCCTTTAATGAGATTCTTCCTTATTGTTTTTTTTTTTCCTTGAGGTTTGTGGGGACAACATAGAACTTAATTTCTGTTTTTGTTCCACTTCTTCTTTCTTCTCCTTTTTTGTATTTTTTTTTCGACTCTCTTGTTTCTTTTTTCGTAGCCATATTTTCTCAAAATACTCTTACTGCCTCTCTGTCTATAATTGCCAATCACTTCTTTCTTTATTTTTATTTCCACAACTGTTGCTTTTATTTACACAGCTTAACGTGGAGAAAAGTAACATGACTCTTTAAGCCTTTAACATTAAGAGTAATCACCCTTAAGTTACTCATCCTTTATCTTTCACAGTTCAAATCCCTCACCACATGGAACACTATATGCACTATAAAAATTCGAAAAAAAACCAAACATACACTCAAACAAACATACCAACGTACACAACTCGACTATATATATATATCTATGTATATAGTAATATGGGATAAAGTAATAGGAGGCTCTGTCCAAACATGCACAATGCTTCAATACTGCGTCCCACTATTTGATATCTTATTGCAGGTTCCCTTTTCCTTTATCTGCTCTCTTTAATCTCTGCTCTTCCTGTATATTTTTCCTCACTCTTACTCTCCACCTCTTTCTTCAGCCTTTCTTTCAAACGCTTCCCCCCCTAACTTATACCCAGCAATCTCCCCTCTGGACTAAGCTAGTAGCAGACGCTACTTAGTATTCCCCTCTCGGTCTTGTACACACTGTTACCCGCTCTCTAGCCTTTGCTCTTCTGCAATCAGAAACGCCACAAGGTTACTGTGCCCTGATGGCCGAACTCCACCACGTCCCTATTCCGGGACCTCCACGCTCTTCCACCTGCGTCCTCTTTACAGGGTAACACAGCTGGAATAAATGTCCAAGACTGTTATCTTGGGGTAGCAGCTTGTTGCTTCAGTATACAGGATCTTACCGGGGGCTCAAGGCATCAGTCTGCACCCGCCAGCATCTCAGATTCTTTGCCCTCTCAGCATTCCACGTCATGACACTACCACTTGCCCAGGAATGCCGCTAAATAGTGTCATATTGATTAGTTATTGTAACGGACCGTTTCGCTCACAAGGGGATAAAAACTGTTTAGGCGATAGTCCCCTTTCCAGATAGACCAGCAGCTACTGCAATCACTAACCTCCCGAACTAGAAACTGCACGAATCCCCCAACCCCCGAACAGGAGACACACGAACCCTGGAAGCAGCCGAACAGGAAAAGCAATACGAACAGCTTACACTCCTGGTAATCGGCATACAGTCAAATTCCCCCCAAGAATGAGACAACACTTCACTTTGAGGGTTAAGCAGGAACTCTCTGATTTATTCACACAACTGTCTTATAAAGGATTCTCCCATGCAAGGGAGGGATTTACAACAATTACACAATACACCAATCACACATGATTTACCTCCCACAATGCCTCACAATCCCTCCCCTCTGGTCTGGAGATAATTGGGGAAGGAATCTAATTATCTCCAAGGACAGAGGCAAAACTCCATTACCCACATGGCAGACAAAAAGACAGTAAAATACATAAAATTACATACTGATACATTTAACACATAAAACACACATTTCTACATATCCCCAGATAGCTTGGAACTGAGCGCACATTATTAGGTGAATGGCACTCAGATCACACAAATACAGTTTAATTGCCATGGAGCCAAAGTCTTTAATTACACGAATAGGCTCCATGGCATAGCTATCTTGGTTAAAACATATCCACATATCCCCAAGTACCGACTGAACTGGTGTTCGACACCAAGGGCACGAATAGGAACTAGGGGGCAGACGGCTCAGCTGTGTTCGCGCAAGTAAGTGTCCGTTTTCAGTTCCACAGTGTTAGTGCTGAACACCGCTGGCCTTTCGGGACTTAAAATGGCCACTGCCACGTGTTCGGCAAACGAACAAAGGCCACCCAGCGTTCATCAATTAAGCTGCGGTTAACCGCAGCTTCTGGGCGGTCAATTGGCGGCACACTCCAGCTCCCCGGTGGTCCCCCGTTCGGTAGTTGGAATCTACCGAAAACCCCGTCAGAAAGGCACGAATAAGCCTTTCTGCAGGGAAAATAAACGGTTTAACCTGCAGGGCCATAGTCCAAAGGGAGCAGGCGAGCAACCAGGCTTCTCCAGTTCACAGTGGCGAGGTTGGTTTTGCCACAGTTATCTGTACCTATTTGAATTAAATCAAATCCACCATGAAGAACTCAATTACCTTCACTGAGCTAAGCAGGGTTGCTCCCATTAATTGGAGCTGAGCAGGGACCGGATATAAGGTTAGTTCAGTGCAGCTTAGGCTTTTCTACTGCCAGAGATGCTGGATGAGCGCTCATGTTCCCTTAAGTTGTCAAACCATTCTTACAGCTTGAAAAATTATTCTGGGAGAGCACCATGGCACTCCTGGAACCATGATTACTACAGCAGTATGTAGTCATTATGGCACTTTGACTGTTCCTTTCACAGTGATCTATGCACATTTAGTGATGAAGTTCGCTATAAACAGATTTCACGGAAACTTGGCATTTAATGTGCATGGATTATTTACTAAAATTCAAATTCATGCTTCTTCAAGACATTTGGAATATGGAGATGCTTTGTTTTTATGATTTTGTTATTCACTACCATGAGCGGTTACCGCAGCTGAAATGCTCCATCATTTCTATCCAATTATGGATGAAAATAATATTGCTAAAACGAAAGTGCAACTTACACATCAACAATAAGATAAGCCTTGACTTGAGGACCTTCAGTTTTTGTCCGACTGCTTGAAATGGGTTTGACACAGAAACCGCCGACAAGCACAAAAAACACTACTATACTAGACTACACCATAAGGTAGCCAATATTGGAGACAAAAGGTATATTATACACCACATAGCTTTGTTCAAAACCTATACTGTTTTATTCCCCAATACTGACCACCTTAAGGAGCAACACATGAAGAGCATGGTCCTAGTTCTCGTAAAACTGAATTATTGGAATTATCTTCAGAAAGAAGAGCATTAAAGAAGTTTTATTTAAATAACTTTTTTCCCCCTCAAAGACAGTTAGCAAAACAACATTTAGCTGTCTGACTACAAATGTAAGTTATAGTAATGTCTGCCAAGCTATATTATGACATGGCACTCTTGAAGGAATATACATAATTATTATCGGTGGATGTTGGAAGTGCTGTGAAAATGAGTGCACTTTTTCATTTATCTTTGCTGTACTTCTAATCCCAATAAGCACTTCAGTAGAGTTCACAACTGTCTGAAAATCTGAGAATGAGGAAACATCAATTTCAGAAAAGTGTCTTGTCTTGCGGAATCATTCATAGACCTCTCTGTGATGGATAAGATCCGACACAAGATGGTTCTACCATCTTCTTATAAGAATAACTTCATCCCCAGCCACTATACACAATGTAGGGATGGCACCTTCTGGAGTACTTGCAAAATATACAAAGTCCCTCCGAAAGTGACAGAGTTGCTTTAACACATTCTTATAATTTCTTGCTTGGTTTTTCTCATATTACTTATTTTCACTTAATTCTATTTTCATTATGCTTACAAGTAAAACCTACCAGCAGGGCTGCCATCAGAAATTTTGGGGCCCTCTACACAGCCCATAGGTCCTGCCCCTGAACCCAACTACGGTGCCCACCACTGAGTCTGCCCACAATAATGCAGGTGCAGAGTGCATGTTGTGAATGCAGTTTATGTAAAGCGGATGTGCTGCGTGTAGTGCACGTGTTGTGGATGCAGTGTGTATGTATATATGTGTGGTAGGATAGAGACTACATTCTGTGGGAAATTTCATTTATTTTGTAAAAAAAAAACGTATCATTCATTTTACTCCTCCCTGGCCTTTGTGGTGGTCAGTGGCATTGTGCAGGCTGCCAGTTGCGGTGTAGTCAAGAATGATCTTCAGCTACCAGGAGCTCCTCTCTCCAACTCTAGCGAGTCCAGTCTGCATGTTGCACGGAGCTTAACCCATGGCAACGCACTCATGGGGAGTTGAAAAGAGCTTCTAGAATGTGAAGATCGCATGTGCTGGGACCCCCTTCACTACACTGGCTGACGAGGTCCCGCAGGGTAATGGTGGAAAGTAGAGAGGGCACTGGTGCAAGAATCTTAATTTGGGCCCCCCTCTAGCACATGGGTGGCCAAAATACAGATCCCATCTGTCTAACAATGCTTTGCCAACAGGGGATATACAATTTGCCCATCCTTGCAGGGTATTTAGCACTGAGCAGTTTTTGCCTGTTTGAATTTTAAGCATGTTTTTGCTTGGAGTATGTGTGTCAGGATATTTATATCGGCAGACATTTTGTGCTAAGATAGAAATTAAAAGTGTATTGCCAGAGTCACTCAGAACATAGCGGACTCCATTTTGTATTTCAGGCAAGAACAGACACAAAATGCATTTCCTTTCTGTAACTAGCCACTAGCCTGAGCTAAGGAATGCATTATGTCAACAAGCCAAGTGATAAGCAATGAAGCAGGGGGATGGAATGCTCTGTTTAAATGTTAATGGAATATAAATCATTTTAAACACAGACACTAGTGACAGAGAAGACTAAGTAATTAATTCTAAATTTTACAAGGTCCCATTGTAAGTAAGGGGTGAAATTGAGTTTAGAACTGTCAATTTTATAATTTACAACAGGAATTGTCGACACACTGTCTGGAGAAAATCCAAAGAAACACTTTGAACTGACAGCAAATTTAAATTATGGTAGTCATTTTAGATAAGCCAAATGAAGTCAAAATCGTCATCAGGAAAAGTTAACTCTTTCCTGGTTAGGAAAGTTTAGTGAGGCGAGACTGCCCTCTATGGACCAAATATCTAAATTGCGATCTGCAGGTTGACCACACCTTCAGTATCCTATTGGTTCTACCAACTAAGGACGTACAGAGAATCTTTCCCTTTAAAAAGTTAGGACAAAGGGAAGAGAGAGGTTAGTTTTGGGCTTTCAGATTCGGACATTCAGCGAGATCCAGGACAGATATTCAGGACACTCTGGGACTAACTCAACTCTCAAACTTTTATATTTATTAACCAATAGTACATACTGAAATGTACCTTTCTAATGTTTGTTTGAATAGTTTCTATTTATCCTCAGTGTTTTTTTTTCACTAAGGAGTTTATGCCAGTTGATATGTTGTAGAGCTGCCCTAATCTTATTTAAATTTGCTTTTTTTTTTTTAATTATACGTTTTAGTATACCCCACGTGCTTTTGCTTTTTTGAGTTTATTAAAAAAATTACCATATTGTGATCACTATTTTCCAAATGCTCCTCTACTTGAATGTTGGTAAAAAGATCAACATTGGAGCGGGGCCTGACAGCCAAGATGGCTGGTAGCACATCCTAAGAGCTCCAGCAACAACTGGCACAAACGAGCTAAAATCGTGCAACAAACTCACACAAGCAGCTCAAAGTGACCGGGACCAGACTCAGAGCAACATGCCGAGCAGGACGGTACCAGTCCAGCACCGGTGCTCTGCCGACAAATCACTACCGGCCATGCGGCCTACACCAGAGCAAAGCCTGAGGTCCGGGGGAGGCGGCCGCTCTTCCGACACGGGACGAGCTCACAAGCGAGAGCCCACTACAGCCCTGCTACCCCCCTCTGGACCGGTGGGGGACATCCCAGTCCTCGCTGGGGACGACTATCCCCATACTACCGCCTGAACGAGCGACAAAATCTCCAGCCAAGCGGGATAAACAAGGCCTAGCCAAGATGGCGGCTCAGACGCAGCCTCGGACCAAACGAACACCTCCTAAGCCACCCACGCACACATCGGAGTTCGTTAGCCGGCTATGCACCTACTTCTGGGCGAAGTTTAAAGCCCGAAGACAAATCTACAAGCTAGCGCTAAGGGAGGTGATGGCGTGTATCCGCCTGGCTACCCGGCGTCTCCTGCAGGGGAACCCACCCTGTAACTCCCAAGTGGCAACCCGTCGGAAGCATAGCCAATGCTCATCAAGGCGGGAACCAGCACCGGGGCCCTCAGATAACAGTACAAGCCCCAGAGGAGCCTGCCGGTACACCCGACCAGCCTCCCATCAAGCGACTCCACCAACCTTCAATCAACAAAGTGCAGCCCCGCGAGGGGATGCACACAAAGCCTGCTGTGTTGCTGACCAGGACGCAGCAAAGACGTCTGCAGGTGGACGAAGCCAACGGATGACCCTTTTGCAGCCCACCGGGGAGGAGACCCTGATGGGGCGCAAGCCCTGCCACACAGGCAAAGTCACTGGACCATTACTCAACCACTCAAGCAAAATTGCCAGAACGGGCATCGGGTGAAGCAACCGGGTCCTATGCAATCCACGGCTCACGGCCAACAACCCTGCCTTTAAAGCAGAGACTGACACTCTCAGCAGCCGGAAGTAATGTATAAGTCCCCCTATCCAGGGAGAACATTCACCCTGCACAACCAGCCATAGGCACTACACACACAGTAATGGTGCGCTTATAACTTAACACTTACCTGGGCTACTTTAAATGTAATACAATGTCTTGCTTGTTCTGGTCCGTGTCTGTGGCCCTTGCATTTACTTATAAGATAGACCCAGCATACCGTATTGTATAATGGCCGCGTAGCACAACCAGGTTATTAACACGCTGTGGTCTGAAGCACCACGACTTTCAGTCTATATTGTAATAAGCTGCAGCAGTTCAGGCCTAGTGAATGTAACCACTAGTTGGATCTGACTATTCACCCTAGCCATGCTAGCATTGTACGATAGAGAAGCAACGTTTTCACTTAACCTATAGCATTAACCTTTTATTGTTTCAAGTTGTCATGTTTGATCTAACCTTGTACCACACCTTTTCCAATAAGCTGAAATGAAAAACTACGTTACAACCTTTTAGCTTACTCTTGCCACAGTGAGGCTCAGAGAATACACTCAACCTACACAGCTTAGCAAACATAGGCACCTCATACATATGTATACACCTGTCGTATGCCCAGTGAAGTGTAAATGTAACTTTTACTAAACTCACACAGCCATATATGTCTAGCCTTGAGCACAGCCACCACTGTATGCACGTTTAGCATAGATACCTCCTTACAAATTGTTTTTCCTACTGAAGAGTATTCAGATAGTTGTCTAGCTTGCAATATTCTTGAATGTTCAGCCTGACAATTTAATCACCTAATGCGTGTCTACGATGTTCTATAGCCTACTGACTCTTTATTTTAATAGTTTACCTAGACTGGCATTGCTTCTGGTTATATGTTTTTGCTACACAACAAGCCCCCCCCAAAAAAAAAGTTTAAAAAAAAAAAAAAATGAGGCATCGCTTCTCAGGAAATGTAGTTTCTTCAAATTTATGATGTACGAACCCTCCGCTGTAAACCATTATTGCATTTCCCTCTCTTTATTTTGTACCCCACTTTGTATGCCTCAATAAAAAGAAAGATTGACAAAAAAAAAAAAAAAGATCAACATTGTTTGGTATAACAAGATCTTTATCTGTTATAACGAGATATCTTGCCTGAAGCAGTTCTGTCAGGTTACTTCTCAGCTGTAGTAGTTTGTCTTGGTGTGTGGGGTGTTGTTTGCCCTTATTGAGGTCATCTATCATTTGGATTTCCGTAAGACGCTTCTGGACTCCCATTGTTTTTTCAGTATAGCTTTTTTTTTACAGGAAATGTTCCCTCACTACGCTTTTGTGTGCTTCCCAAAGTATTGTCGGGGATGTTTGAGTTGGTGTATTGTTTGTGAAGTATTCTAATCAATACTGTCCTGATGTCGGATTTTACTTCAGGCAGAGAGGGCATATATTTGTTGAGACAAAATTTGGCCACAACTGGTCTATAGAGGGGGACAGGGCGTGATTGTCACCAGGGCATGGTCGGACCACGTAGCAGTGCATTGTTCGGCTTGTAGGACTAAGGAGAGATGGTAATGTGACATGAACAAATTGTCTATGCGCGTGTTTGAGTTATGTGGGTGGGAGAAGAATGTGTAGTCCCGTTCTCAGGGTGATAGGCTCTCCAACAGTCAACTAGCTGGGCCTTTGCTAGGAGTCATTTGATCATGGAGATATGTTGGGGCGGGACATGGGATGTGCCGGAGGAAGAGTCCCATTTAGGGTCTAGTGTAAGGTTAAAGTCTCCCCCCATCTGTAAATTTTTGTAGTTTGTGGAGTGGACAGGAGAGGAACCTATAGTGTATTTGGTTCTGCGCATACACGTTAGCGAAGGTGTTTGTCCTTCTCCCTGTGTTCGTGCCTTTTCAGGAAAAGGAACCTGCCCTTCCGGTCCGTCATAACCCTGCCGCGCTTCTGGCTTTGCCACGGTGGTAGTCATTGTAGTATCCCGTGGGATATTGGTGGTTATGTAGTTTGGACTTTGCCTCTTCCTTAAAGTGCATTTCTTGGATAAAAACTATAGAGGCCCTGGAGGGGCGCTTGACCTTTTTTCTGGCTTGTTCAATCTGTCAGGATTACTAGTTGATCCAGCATGTAGAATTGTGTCACACAGATGACTAATAGGTAACGTATTACCGGGCCTTAGGATGGCCGGACTTAATGTACCAAAGAGCAGTCCGGGTACTTGCCGAGGTCAGGGGATACAGAAAGAGACACCATGAGGTGAGGAAAAATTTTACATTACCCCCACCTAACACCCCCCACCTGAAGACCGCCCACCGGGCAGGCAGGACCAGGCTTGAGAGGAAATTTAGCATCAAAATAGCGGATCTTGCAGCCAGCATGTATGTCAGAGGCCGGAATCCAAGAACGGTCGGCAGGCTCATAGCCCTGCCAATCAACTAAGTACTGCAAAGCGCCCCGAGAAAACCTGGAATCAATTATGGAGTAGACCTCATACTCTTCCTGTCCAGAAACAACCAAGGGAGTTGGGGGAACACTTGTGACCGTATACTTATTGCAAACAAGAGGTTTGAGTAGCGACACATGAAAGGTATTGGGAATACGTAATGATGCCAGGAGGGCAAGAGAATATGACACAGGGTTAATTCTCCGAAGGATACAAAAGGGCCCAGGAATCTGGGTGCAAACTTCACACTAGGTATTTTCACCTTAATGTTGCGCAATGATAACAATACCCTGTCACCCACTTGGTAAACGTGGTTGGCATCCCGCTGTTTATCCGCATAGAACGATCAGCCGCAGTTTTGAGAGCGGAATTAACTTTGGTTCAAGTATCACGAATAGAAGAAAGGTGATCATCCAAAGCAGGGATATCGGTCTGGGAGAAAACAGCAGTCAGGACAGTAGGATGATGACCGTTATTAACAAAGAACGGGCTGTAACCAGAAGAGTCATGGCTAACATTGTTCCTAGCAAACTCTGCGCAGGGTAGTAATTTGGACCAATTATCTGGAGGGCTATTTACAAAACAACGCAGATATAACTCTATTGACTGGTTAGCCTTCTCAGTCGTGCTATTAGTTTGGGGATGGTAAGCAGAAGAAAAAGACAATTCAATGCCCAACTGTTTACTGAATGCCCTCCAAAACTGAGACACAAATTGAGAGCCCCTATCAGACACAATATTGTGAGGAATGCCATGCAGTCGGACAATCTCACATATAAAGATAAGAACCAGGTCTTGAGAGGATGTCAATTTTTTAAGTGATATAAAAAGAGCCATCTTGGAGAAGCGGTCAACCACCATAAGAATGGTGGTGGTATAGCCATTGGAACTTGGAAGTTCCATGATAAAGTCCATTGACAAGTGGGACCATGGGACACTAGATACAGGAAGTGGTTGCAACAAACCACAAGGAAGCTTATGAGGGACCTTAGAAACAGCACAAACTGAACAAGCCTGCCCATAATCCTTCACATCTTTTTTTAAGGGAATCCCACCAAAATGATCTTGTGATCGCAGATATGGAGTTATTGATACCTGGGTGTCCAGCAGTCACATTCAGCACATTCTCTCTTTCACCTAATGGTGCCTGAGACTGAGCATCCATTATAGCACCAAGCAAGGGAGAAGACCGTGAAAGAACAGTAGAAGTGATGATACATTCAGGAGGCACGATAGGGGATGTATTGTGTTCCTGTAAAGACTTAGTATCAAACTGTCTAGACAAGGCATCAGCTTTACCATTTTTGGGACCAGGTCTGTAAGTTATAAGGAAGTTAAAGCGAGAGAGAAACAAAGACCATCTGGCCTGTCTAGAAGATAGACGTTTAGCATCCCCTATATAAGCCAAATTCTTATGGTCCGTAATGATCAAAAGGGGATCCTTGGAACCTTCCAAAATATGTTGCGACTCTTTAAGTGCTAGGACAATGGGCAACAATATCTCTGTTGCCAATATCATAATTGCGTTCAGCGGGAGACAACTTTCTGGAAAACTAACCACAAGGATGCAAAGGGATGTCCTGACTTTCCCAATGAGAAAGAACCGCCCCTACCCCAGTTTCGGAGGCATCGGCTTCCAATATGAAGGGTTTGCTGGTGTCAGGGTGTCTCAGTATGTCGGCAGAAGCAAACCTTTGTTTAAGAAGTTCAAAAGTCTCCATAGCTTCCTTAGACCATACCGTACTACTAGCCCCCTTACGTATCATATTGGTGATGGGGCTATTACAGAAGAGAACCCCTTGATAAATCTTCTGTAATAGTTCGCAAACACAATAAATCTTTGGATGTCTTTTAGTTCACTAGGTACTGGCCACTGTATAACAGCTTGTAGTTTCTTAGGATCCATCTGAAAACCAGAGGCAGAAATGTTATACCCCAAAAACTGTACTTCAGTCTGATCAAACAAGCATTTTTCCAATTTGCAATAAAGTTTGTTTTCCAGTAAAGTCTGCAATACTTGTTTGACCTGTTTGTGATGGGATTGGGGAATAAATAAGTGATGGGGTCAGGGAAATAAATAAGGATATCATCCAAATAAACCAAGACAAATGAATAAATATAATTCCTGAGTACATAATTAAAAAAGTCCTGGAATACGGCCGGTGTATTGCATAGCACAAAAGGCATGACAAGGTACTCACAGTGCCCGCATCTAGTGTTAAATGCAGTTTTCCACTCATGATTTTCCTTGATTCTTACCAAATTGTATGCATTCCTGAGATCCAGTTTAGTAAAGATCTTAGCACCCTGGAATCTATCAAACAATTTGGAAATCAGAGGAATAGGATAGGTATTCTTAACAGTAATCTTATTTAATGCTCTGTAGTCAACGCATGGATGTAATTCTCCATCTTTCTTTTCTACAAAAAAGAAGCCTGCACCAGCAGGTGAGGATGATTTCCATATATGGCCCTTGTTTAGTGAGTCTTTGATATATTCTTCCATTATTTTACTCTCCTGTGGCGATAAGGCATATACTGCCCCTTTAGGTGGCATAACGCCGGGTAACAGATTTATGGAGCAGTCATATGACCTGTGAGGAGGTAAGATATTGGACTGACTCTTACTAAACACTTCCTTAACCTCCCGGTATTGTATGGGAACTTCGGGGGTCTGAGGTGTAGTAGTGGGTAATTTAATGGTGCCCACTCTCTTGGTGAGGTGTAACATACACTTCCCATTACAATCCTTGCCCCATTCCAATATTTCCCCATTAGCCCAGTCGCTATGAGGGTTGTGCTTACTAAGCCAAGGAAAGCCTAATATGATAGGGCAAGAAGGAGATGCAATAACTTGGAATATTATATCTTCCTTATGTAAGGCACCAATAGACATGTTAATGCTCAAGGTCTTGTGGGTGATTAAGGGTTGAGAGACAGGTCTCCCATTAATAGCTTCAACAGCCAGAGGTGATATTCTCTCCTTGATGGGTATAGCAATAATTTTAACAAAATGAACATCAATGAAATTTCCATTAGGGCCTTGCATGAAGTTATTTTTGTCAACTATGATCGTAATATCAAGGAGAAATCTATTTTTGTTATTCCCAGAGGACGTATCCATTACACCTAAGACCTATCCCCTTTAAGTTCTTAGGTGCAGTAGTTTTCCGGACGTATGGGACAAGTACTCCTCATATGTCCTTTTTTACCACAGTATAGGCATAGACCCTCTCTTCTCCTATGTTGTCTTTCTGCCTCAGACAGTCTAGTGACCCCCAACTGCATAGGTTCGGGTTCGGACTGTACAGAGAGATCAGGAACAACCAGTCTGGAGAAATGAGGTGCTAATGGAAAAGCCGTACTTCTGGTTTTATTTCTGGTTCTGAGTCTATTATCAATTAGCATTATAAACGTAATAAACTCATTGAGTTTTTTGGTTAGTTCTTTGGCGGCAATCTCATCCAACATAGTCTCAGATAATCCCTTTTTAAATGCAGAGATTAATCCGCTGTTAGTCCAGTCTACCTCGGAAGCTAAGGTGCAAAATTCTATGGCATACTCCGAGATAGACCGGTTACCTTGTCTAATATGAATTAAGGCATCCTCCCTGCCTAATGGTTCAAACGTAAGTTTAAATTTCGCAAGGAATTCCTGGTAATTATGTGCAATGCTCCTACTACTCTCCCATAATGGATTGGCCCAAGCTAAAGCTTTACCTTTAAGTTGGTTCATCAGGTAACCAATTTTAGCGCGGTCAGTGGGAAAAGATGCCGGTGAGGCCTCAAAATGATACTCAATTTGGTTAATGAATCCCCAGCATTCTTGAATATTACCATCAAAATGCAGGGGAGGAGATAGGGAGATAGTAGGTGCCTTACAGGCCCGGACTGGCCATCGGGCACACCGGGCAAATGCCCAGTGGGCCGCGGTGGCCATGGGTCGAGGCCGGCAGGGGAAGGTCCCAGGATCTCCCCTGCCGGTCTTTGCAGGGCCGGCACTATCCGAGCGCCGGCCCCGCTGTTTTCAATGAAAGGCCGGTGAGGGATCTCCCTCACCGGCCCCCTTGAAAAGACATGCGGCTGGGGAGGGAGGGAGGAAGAGGAGGACCCGGCGGAGCTCTATCTTGCAGCTCCGCCGGGTTCCTCTCGCGAGACCCGGAGCGTTGCCATGGCAACGACCGGATCTTGCGAGAGTGAACTCTAGCCCTCAGGCTAGAGTTCACTCACTACTGGACCACCAGGGATGGTATCGGACTGCCGGCCCCCCCTCCCACTCACCAGCATGCCGGTCCCCCCCTCCCAGGCTAAAGGTAAGAAGGGAGGGGGGGGACATAATGCCTACTCTTTTATTTTACCCCCCCCAACACTCAATCCCTTCTAACATGCACACACAGCACTCTCACTCCCATCACACACAGCACTCTCAACCCATCACACACAGCACTCACACCCATCACACACAGCACTCGCACACCCATCACACACAGCACTCGCACTCCCATCACACACAGCACTCTCACTCCCATCACACACAGCACTCTCACTCCCATCACACACAGCACACACAGCACTCTCACACCCATCACACACAGCACTCTCACTCACATCACACACAGCACTCTCACATCACACACAGCACTCTCACTCGCATCACAGCACTTTCACACACAGCACTCTCACTCCCATCACATACAGCACTCTCACACCATCACAGCACTTTCACACACAGCACTCTCACACCCATCACTCTCACTCCCATCACAGCACTTTCACACACAGCACTCTCACTCCCATCACACACAGCACTCTCACTCCCATCACACACAGCACTCTCACTCCCATCACAGCACTTTCACACACAGCACTCTCACACCCATCACACACAGCACTCTCACACCCATCACAGCACTTTCACACACAGCACTCTCACTCCCATCACAGCACTTTCACACACAGCACTCTCACTCCCATCACAGCACTTTCACGCCCATCACACACAGCACTCTCACACACATCGCACTCAGCACTCACACACATCATCCACAGCACTATCACACTCGGCACTCTCACACACTCATCACACTCATCACACTCAGGACTCACACACTCAGCACTATCACAAAACACATCATACACAGCACTCTCACACACATCACACTCAGCACTCACGCACATCATACACAGCACTATCAAACTCAGTACTCACACACAGCACTCTCACACACACATCACACTCAGGACTCACACACACATCACACTCAGCACTATCACAAAACACATCATACACAGCACCCTCACACACAGCACCCATCATACACACATACTGCACCCCTCACATACACACACTTCCAAACATATTATATATATATATACATATACATACACACTACATTCCTGACATACACACTCTGGATACCCTATACACACACTAGATTCCTTGTAAGCAAACACATACTACACCCCTAAACACACACTCTCTACAAACACTACATCACATATACACACACACTATAGCCTGTATGCACACACTTGCTACATCCCCTATACACACATTCTCTACAGCCCCTAGCCACATATGCATTACATTACGCCACAAACACAACACGACTAAAACCGACCTTATTACACAATACCACACCACAATCAGCTCACTCTATACACACACACACACAATCCCACAAGCAGGCTCCAAACACAGCACAATACTCTTTCCTGGCATTTTTGTCTCCTGGTATCCATTTATAGAGACACCAGAGACAAGTTGCAAGGAAACACAGTGCAAGCATGTTATTACATTTGCTTGCACTGTGCAGAACCAATACAGGGCTTTTTTCTCATGCTAGAGCTCTTTAGCAGAGCTCTGCGCATGGTCTGCCCTGGCCTGCACTTTGAAAAGGGGGCGTGTTTGTCGTCAGTGACGACAAAACACACCCTCTCTGCCCCGCCCTTTCTTAGTGGGCCGCTGTGATAAAAAAATGCCTGGGCCGAATTTTTATCCCAGTCCGGCCCTGGTGCCCTATGTACTACAGGAGGTACATTAGGCGGAGGTGACACAGTCGGAGAAGCCGCAGGTTGCAAATGCGCTTTTCGAGTAATGAGCGTACTGAAAGCCTGGGCAAACTGATCCATACGGTGCTCATTCTCCTCTAGCTTTCTCTCGTAAGTAGCTATGTGCTGACACAATTCTACAGAATCTATGGCCATGTCGTAATGTCAGGATTACTAGTTGATCCAGCACGTAGAATTTTGTCACACAGATGACTAATAGGCAACGTATTACCGGGCCTTAGGATGGCCGGACTTAATGTACCAAAGAGTAGTCAGGGTACTTGCCTAGGTCAGAGGATACAGAAAGAGACACAATGATAAAGGAAAGCCAGAAGTCAGGGATACCAGAATACAGGGAAGTCCAAACAAAGCCAAAGTCAAAAACCAGAAAATACTTGAATCAAGAACGCACTCTCGGACAACCACTAGGGAAACCACGACAGGGCAATAAGGAAAGGTAATTTTTGGTTTAAATACCTGCAGAAAGATAGAAATAGCAGAAAGAAAAGCCAGTAGGAACCGTCATGTTGGGAAAGGAGCATCGGGGAGCAGCTATGCCCGTGCCCTCCTGTAGAAGATGCTCAGTTCCATGGGAGAGTAGAACAAAACCAAGAACCTCCGAATAAATCTAGGTTAGGTGACCAGGGTCCGTTCCCAAACAGGTCGTCACGTGACCACTGTGTCTCACAAAACCCGACTCAATCAGAGCCTCACGTCTCAAGTGGCTCTGATGGTTATGATTATGTGGCAAGTATCCTCGCCAGATGAAGCATGAGTTACTTGGGTCAGTGAGTAAGAACATGGTACATTTTCAATGTAAAAGGGAACTACTTATATACAACAACGTATAACATATAAAAACGTTGTGCCAAGCTCAGCAAGCTAGAAAAATGTCAAGATCATGTACTCATTGAATTCCCCTGGCCTGTATGATGCTTGTATAAAGACAGCTTCTACCGTGGTAGTATCCAGCCCTAGGGCTCACCCCAACTTTTTTGGTAAATCCCATATTCCAGGAATATAGGGAATAGGCAAGGGCTCCCCTGTGTCTCTATGGCAGTCTTCCCTGGACACCGTGGTTAGGATTGAGTGTGGGATCTGTTATGGGGGTGTCATAAGTCTGCCCAGTCCATAAGGTAACAGCGATAGGGCAGTTTGGGTAGTATCTATTACCCCTCCCTTCCCTTAGAGATGGGATCCTCTCCAAGGTATCCCCCAATCCACCTCACCCTTCCACGAAACCCTCCCCTGACTTCCTGTCCGTTCCAAAACAATATGTACTGGGAGTGGTACCTGTGTGGTCATGTTTGCAGTTCCCCCCTTACAGCATCCCCCGTCCGAACTCATGGAATACTGAGAGCCGCGTCCCCTGGCTCGTTTCCAAATAGGGCACCCTGTGGCCTTGTGAGGCGCGGTAGCTTGGGCCGGTCCCGGATCCAACCCTCCCCACAGTTTTGCCTATGTTCGTGTCGGAAAGGAGCTTTTGGCGAGGATATGTGAGGAGCCTTTAGGCTTTTTAGAATTACCCTGCCATCTTCCCCGGCATCCATGCCACGTCCCCTTCTTGGGATTTCAATTTTTTAACCATTCTTCATAACTAAAATGCTCCATTATCAAGTTTGTAGCCAATTTTTTCCCCCCTTTTTTTGTGCTATATCATCCTTCTTTGAACAGGTCACCAAAATTGCACAGCATATTCAAGGTGTGGTCTTACCAACGATTTATAGAGGCACATTATAAAAGGCAAAATTATAATTTAATCCAGAGAATTTATGCCCCTATTTATACATGACAAAACCTTACTGGCCTTAGCAAGTGCCGATTGACATTGCATATTGCTGCCTAATTTGTGGTCTACAACAATTACCAAATCCTTTTCGTGTCTGGTTATCCCTAATTCACTACCATTTAGTGTGTAAGTTGCTTGTGCATTCTTTACTCGAAGTGGATAACTTTGCATTTCTCTACATCACATTTCATCTGCCATTTTAGTGCCCAGTCCACCAATCTATCTAAATCCCTCTGCAGCAAAGCAATATCCACATGTTAATACTTTACAAAGTTTTGTGTCTGCAAACACTAAAACATGGCGTTAATGCCCATTTCAAGATCATTTATAAATATGTTAAAGGACCACTATAGTGCCAGGAAAACAATCTCCAGCGCCGGGGAACTCTCCTCACTCTTCTGACGTCATCCGCCGAATGCACATGCGCAGCAATAGCCGTGCGCGCATTAAATCAGTCCACAGGAAAGCATTTTTCAATGTGATTTTCACTGTGAGAAGCACGGAAGCGCCTCTAGCGGCTGTCAGTGAGACAGCCACTAGAGGCTGGATTATCCCTATTGTAAACATAGTAGTTTCTCTGAAACTGCTATGTTTACAGCTGCAGGGTTAACCCTAGATGGACCTGGCATCCAGACAACTTCATTGAGCTGAAGTGGTCTGGGTGCCTATAGTGGTCCCAAAAGAGAAACCTGAGGAACACCACTTACCACTTTTGTCCAGCTTGAAAATGTACCATTAATGACAATGTTCTAGCCAATAACAAGAATATTCATCAAGACCAATTTCTTTTAGTAAGAACATTAACCTATTGTCAGGAACTGTATCAAATGCCTTGGCAAAATCAAGTAGATCACATCCACTGCAACACCCCCGAGATCACATCCACTGCAAAACACTGAACAGGGCCGGGCGGAGCTTGCAAGCCTGATGAACCATAACCTACCGTTGGGGAGCTCCAGGAACTCTTGTGGTAATCCACAATGGAACTAATCATACACTCATGTCGATCGAAGGGGCACCAGCCTTCCTAAAAGAACGGGGACTGGCAGAAAGTAAAAAGGAACCACAGTCGACCACCCTTATGGACACTTGGGACCCTGCCACAACGGAGGCTCACAGGTGGCTGACACCTGACAACACTCGGGGACTAGGCCCATACAAAATGCCATGGCACTTGAGAAGAAGTCCTTGGGGCAAACTTGCTGAGAAGCTGTTTTGCTTAATGAAGTGGTCTGGGTGCCAGGTCCATCTAGGGTTAACCCTGCCTGCTGTAAACATAGCAGTTTCAGAGAAACTGCTATGTTTACGTATGGGTTAATCCAGTCTCTAGTGGCTGTCTCATTGACAGCCGCTAGAGGCGCTTCCGCGCTTCTCACTGTGATTTTCACAGTGAGAAGACGCTAGCGTCCATAGGAAAGCATTGAGACTGCTTTCCTATGGACTGACTGAATGTGCGTGCGGCTCTTGCCGCGCAAGCGCATTCAGCCGATGACAACCGAAGGAGGAGGAGACAGGTAAGTGATTAACCCCTTCCTCTCCCTTCAGCCCAGCGGGAGGGGGGCCATGAGGGTGGGGGGGACCTATTAATACTATAGTGCCAGGAAAAGGAGTTTGTTTTCCTGGCACTATAGTGGTCCTTTACGTTTCATGTGTACATTCGGTTGTTTTTTCTTTGATGTCTCTTACACAGGTTCTTGTTAACCATCCAGCATGAGAGCTGGCTACTGCAGAGACATGATACTCGATGCATACTACTCCATCTCACCCCATGAAATTCACTTTGAATCCTCACTTTGGTGAATAACGCTGTAAAGATTAAATCTAGGTTTTTGGATAACATCCACTGCTAACTAAAGAGAATGTCTACAAGTTTCTAATTCCACATATACAAGTCTTCCCAAAGAATTCTAGAACTAAATTTCACACATGCCTAGGGAGTCAGACATATTGCTTATTCACATTGATTCTACTTAAAAAAAAATTATAAAAGTAAGCAATTTTTACCTGGTAAGTCTTTAAATTGCCAGAGTTGCTAGCAAGCCACTGAACAATGTCTTGAGATATAACATAACCAGAGCCACATGCAAAAGCAGGATATGCTGGACTGAGGTATTCCAGTTCTTGCCATTTTCCAGTTCGATCTACTGCCCAGTTTAGCCTGAAACTTGAAATGGTAAACTTTCATTATGTGCACAGTAAATCCGTAAATACAGGTTCGTAAAATAATTGTGAATAAATAAAATGACCAAATGAAGTGCAACCAAACAGCTATAACACCTAAGGTGGGTTTTCTCAAAAATACCGCACCCAAATGACATACAAGTAATATCTAAATTGGAGTGTTAAAACTACACTGCAATCCTAAGTGGGTGCTAAGGTGTGAAATTTAAATTCAGAAAACACTTACCCTTAACAAATGGGGTGCTTCAAACCATAAGGAAAAATGGACATTTCAGCAGTGATCTCCTCAAGTTTCCTACCTGCCATTTTAAGTGCGTCTGTCAGGAATTGGGTAATCACTGCTCTCAATGAGGATCATTAAAATAATTCAAATTCAATAAAAGGATTATTAAATTAAAATAACAGTGGTTACAGAGGAAATATGTTCCTGTGGGAGTGACCGTTTTACTGTAATATCTTAAAACGTGGTAATTTTTGCCTTTAAGTTTAACCCCTTAGTGACCAGACCACTTTTCTATTTTCTTACCGTTTGGGACCAGGGCTGTTTTTACATTTCTGGAGTGTTTGTGTTTAGCTGTAATTTTCCTCTTACTCATTTTCTGTATCCACACATATTATATACCGTTTTTCTCGCCATTAAATGGTCTTTCTAAAAATACCATTATTTTCATCATATAATATAATTTAATATAAAAAAAAATATGATGAAAAAAAAAATACCCTTTTTCGAACTTTGACCCCCAAAATCTGTTACACATCTACAACCGCCAAAAAACACCCGTGCTAAATAGTTTCAAAATGTTGCCCTGAGTTTAAAAATGCCCAATGTTAACATGTTCTTAGCTTGTTTTAAAAAGTTATAGGGCTATAAATACAAGTAGCACTTTGCTATTTCCAAACCATTTTTTTTTCAAAATTAACGCAAGTTACATTTTAACACTGATATCTGTCAGGAATCCCTGAATAACCCTACACATGTATATATATTTTTAAAAGATGACAACCTAAGGTATTAAACTTGGGGTATTTTGACTCTTTTCACGCAACCATTTTACCACCAATCTATGCCAAATGTAAAAAAGAAAAAAATTTGTGACTTTTTCGATACATATAGCAATTTAAGAATACATGTACGGAGAACTTTAAGGGTTACTGCCAAAGAACACCCCAATATGTGTTCAGCAACACCTCCTGAGTACAGTGATATCACCCATGTATAGGTGTGTTGGGTTCTCTGGGGGCTAAAAAAATTGGAATTTTCTCAGCTGGTCATCATGCCCACATGTGCTATTTGGGTCATTTTTGAAGCCGGCCAATGTAATATACCCCCATCAAACCATATATTTCTGAAAAGTAGACACCCTAGGGTATTTCAAATAGTGGTATTTTAACACTTTCCATGCACTAATTCTACCACCAGTCTTTGTCAAACTTTCGGGTAGTCGTGTTTTTGTGTTATTTTTTTCTCACATTATACTTTAGGCATGGATTTTTAGTTCTTGTTATGTGTTACTGACAAAGAAACCCCCAAAATGTGTTCAGCAACATCTCCCGAGTACAACAGTGCCCCAATGTACAGGTTTTATGGGCTTTTGCAAACTTACAGGGGTCAAATGTAGGGCTTTCCCCTTTTCCATGTTGAAATTTGCCAGATTGGTTTGCTGGGCCTATGCTGCCTTTGAGACCATATAGCAGCCCAGGATTGAAAATGAACCCCATCATGGCATACCATTTGTAAAAGTAGACAACCCAGGGTATTCAAAATGGGAATGTCCAGTCTTTTGTAGTAGCCACTTAGTCACAAACGCTGGCCAAAGTTAGCATTTTCCTTTGTCTTTTTGCATTTTTTTATTTACACAAAAACTGCACTTTTACTGGTGATTTCATAGTCGGAATACGTTTTACTGATTTAGAACACTCATATTTGTGTTCAACGAAGTCTACCGAGTATAACAATACCTCTCATGTACAGGTTTTATGGTATTTTGGAAAGTTACAGGGTCAATATAGGGCTTGCCCGATCTAGTTTGCCAGATTGGTTTGCTGGACCTTTGTTGCCTTTTGAGATCATATGGTAGCCCAGGAATGTGAAATAATCCCATCATGGCATACCATTTTCAAATGTAGACAAGTCCAGTCTTTTCTTGTAGCCACTTAGTCACAAGCGCTGGCCAAAGTATATTCACACACACACACACAATACGTGTATGTGTGTGTGTGTGTGTATATATATATATATATATATATATATATATATACACACACACACACACACACACACACTTTTATTTATTATAATATATTAACGCGGCGATCGGAAAGTACAGATGGCTTCAGATGCTCTTCCCTACACTGCCGGGCGCCACGTGCGGCAAACCCGGCAGTGTAGGGGGGTATTACAAGACGCCTCGATATCGAGGCATCGTGTAATACCATAAGAGCGGCTGGAAGCGATGACGATCGCTCCCAGCGCTCAAAATAGCCGCGGATGTACCAGGTACGTCCGAGGTCCTTAAGAGCCATGTTTTTCGGACGTACCTGGTATGTCCACGGTCCTTAAGGGATTAATAGTTGTCACAGAAGACAAAACTGCTTCACATAAGTATATATTTACATAAAAGTAGGCATCCTTTGTTATTTACCTAGTAGAACTTTGGATACATTTCATGTGGCCACTATAGCTCAAATCTGAGAAAACCACAATATTACTGCAACTTTTTAATACACACACAGATAATAATAAATTGATGAAAACCTGTTGTGCGCTACAGTAGTAGTAAAAAAAAAAAAAAAATCATCAGCCAAAACAAGAAAAAAATAAAGCCTTATTTCCCCCAATGCAATTAGCAATATTTTGCTACATTCCAGGTCCAAAAGCAGAGATTTGTCCTTTAAGATTCTCAAACTTTGAGTTTTGATATTATGATTTGCTATGCCTAAATTAAGCATTTTAGCTAAAAGCAAACTTAAAATTACACCACAAATATATACAATTTGCAGAAGAAGACTCCCGAAAGTAACAATACAGACACTATGATTGCTTCATATCACTGAAGTGGTAATAGTGTCAAGAGTTCCTTGTCACGGTCTTATTCAGCATTAAAATTATTCTATAGTGCTTGTGAAACAAACTTTTTCCAGGCACTATAGATTTTCCCTCTGTCAAGGCTCCCTTCAGTGCCTGAAGGGGTTCATAACCCCTTCAGTCACTTACCTGGGTCCAGCACCGATGTCCCTTGGTGCTGGCTCAGCTCTGCCCACGTGGGATCTCCATACAGGAAGGCATTATTCCATGCTTTCCTATGGGGAAAATCTGACGTTGAAAGTCCTCATGCAGAGTGGGAAGTCCCTTTAGTGGCTGTCTAGCAGACAGCCACTAGAGGAGGAGTTAACCCTCAGAGGTAATTATTGCAGTTTATAAAAACTGCAATAATTATCACTGCAGGGTTAAGAGTGATGGGAGTTGGCACCTAGAACTCACTTCATTGAGCTGAAGTGGTCTGGGTGTATACAGTGTCCCTTCAAATTGTTTTAAATGGTTTAATGCTAAACAAGAGTTCCTAGCCGCCAATCCCCTCTATGCTCAGAGGTAGTCCTACTAAACCACCAACATGTCCACCAATGCTGCTCCTATTCCTTTCTGAACTATCTACCTTATTCGTATTTCCATGTCCCTTTACTACCTAATGTGACTAATTGTAGTGTTTGAAGTGTTTCAATCCTAACCATAAAGTGCTTCCTTATTATCTTATTTTATATCTTCATTATTATGTAGACTCGCAATTACGTGAAGCTCTTCGCTGTAGAAAAGACAGGGAAGGCAAGAAAGGGGGAGGGATGGCCCTGTATGTGAAAGATAGCATAAAATCTAGCCTAATAAAAGTTAGTGAGACGAACATAGAGTCTGTTTGGGTTACGTTAGAATTTGGTAATCACACAGTAACTCGTGTAGGTGTGATTTATAGGCCCCCAGGACAAATAGAATAGTTAGATAATCTACTAGTTGAGGAAACCACTAAAATGACAATGAAAGGGGAAGTTATCATCATGGGTGACTTATTCTTCCTGATGTGAATTGGAAAACAAAAATAGCTGCTTGTGCCAGGAGCACACATATTCTAAACTCCCTACTGGGATTGTCTCTAAAACAAGTCGTTGAGGAGCCAACTCGTAAAGAGGCCATAATAGATTTAGTGTTAACAAATGGAGATTTGGTATCAGATATTACTGTAGGTGAACGTTTAGAATCCAGTGATCATCAGTCAGTGTGGTTTAATATAAGAACAGTGACTGAGTCACAACACACAAAAACAAAAGTTTTAGACTTTAAAAAAACTGACTTTTCTAAAATTAGAATATGTGTAAAGGAGTCGTTATCAGACTGGAGAAATTTAAATTGAGTCCAAGAGAAATGGGATTATTTAAAAGTTGCACTGCTGAAGGCAACATAAAATTGCATTAGGATTGTCAGTAAAAGCAAAGAATTCAAGAAACCACTGTGGTACTCTGCAGATGTGACCAAAATAGTAAAAAACTAAAAGTTAGCATTTAATAATTATAAAGAAACCCAGAGGGAGGAAGACAGAATGATCTATAAGATTAGGCAGAAAGAGGCTAAGCAAGTTATAAGCGCTTCCAAATCACACACAGAAGAGAAAATAGCAGTCAATAAAAAAGGGACAAAACATTTTTTAGATACATTAATGAGAAAAGGAAAGTAAAACAAGGATTAGTTAGATTGAAAACAAAAGAAGGAAGGTACAGAGAAGAGGATAAAGGTCTAGCTGACTGCCTCAATTAATATTTTTGTTCAGTATTTACAGATGAGTATGAAGGAAAGGGACCTCAGTTAGGAAAAAGGACAACATAGAAACATAGAAACATAGAATGTGACGGCAGATAAGAACCATTCAGCCCATCTAGTCTGCCCAGTTTTCTAAATACTTTCATTAGTCCCTGGCATTATCTTATAGTTAGGATAGCCTTATGCCTATCCCACGCATGCTTAAACTCCTTTACTGTGTTAACCTCTACCACTTCAGCTGTAAGGTTATTCCATGCATCCACTACCCTCTCAGTAAAGTAATACTTCCTGATATTATTTTTAAACCTTTGTCCTTCTAATTTTAGACTATGTCCTCTGGTTGTGGTAGTTTTTCTTCTTTTAAATATAGTCTCCTCCTTTACTGTGTTGATTCCCTTTATGTATTTAAATGTTTCTATCATATCCCCCCTGTCTCGTCTTTCCTCCAAGCTATACATGTTAAGATCCTTTAACCTTTCCTGGTAAGTTTTATCCTGCAATCCATGAACCAGTTTAGTAGCCCTTCTTTGAACTCTCTCTAAGGTATCAATATCCTTCTGAAGATATGGTCTCCAGTACTGTGTACAGTACTCCAAGTGAGGTCTCACCAGTGTTCTGTACAATGGCATGAGCACTTCCCTCTTTCTACTGCTAATACCTCTCCCTATACAACCAAGCATTCTGCTAGCATTTCCTGCTGCTCTATTACATTGTCTGCCTACCTTTAAGTCCTCAGAAATAATCACCCCTAAATCCCTTTCCTCAGATGTTGAGGTTAGGACTCTATCAAATATTCTGTACTCTGCCCTTGGGTTTTTTACGTCCAAGAAGCATTATCTTGCACTTATCCACATTAAATGTCAGTTGCCACAACTCTGACCATTTTTCTAGTTTACCTAAATCATTTGCCATTTGGCTTATCCCTCCTGGAACATCAACCCTGTTACATATCTTAGTATCATCCGCAAAAAGACATACCTTACCATCAAGACCTTCTGCAATATCACTAATAAAAATATTAAAGAGAATGGGTCCAAGTACAGATCCCTGAGGTACCCCACTGGTGACAAGCCCAAGCTTCGAATATACTCCATTGACTACAACCCTCTGTTGCCTGTCACTCAGCCACTGCCTTACCCATTCAACAATATTGGAATCCAAACTCAAAGATTGCAGTTTATTGATAAGCCTTCTATGTGCAACAGTGTCAAAAGCTTTACTGAAATCTAGGTAAGCAATGTCTACTGCACCACCCTTATCTATAATTTTAGTTACCCAATCAAAAAAATCAATAAGATTAGTTTGGCATGATCTCCCTGAAGTAAACCCATGTTGTCTCTGATCTTGAAATCCATGTGTTTTTAGATGTTCAACAATCCTATCCTTTAACATGGTTTCCATCACTTTCCCCACTACTGAAGTAAGGCTTACTGGCCTATAGTTGCCCGACTCCTCCCTATTACCTTTCTTGTGAATGGGCACAACATTCGCTAACTTCCAATCTTATGGGACTACTCCTGTTAACAATGATTGGTTAAATAAATCTGTTAATGGTTTTGCTAGTACACCACTAAGCTCTTTTAATAGCTTTGGGTGTATTCCATCAGGTCCCATTGACTTATTTGTCTTTACTTTTGACAGTTGAAATAGAACCTCTTCCTCTGTAAACTCACGTGTAATAAATGACTAATTTATCCTTTTTTTTTTTAACAGAGGTCCCTTTCCTTCATTTTCAGCTGTAAATACCGAACAAAAATATTCATTGAGGCAGTCAGCTAGACCTTTATCCTCATCTACATACCTTCCTTCTTTGTTTTTAATCTAACTAATCCTTGTTTTACTTTTCTTTTCTCATTTATGTATCTAAAAAAAGTTTTGTCCCCCTTTTTTACTGACTGTGCTATTTTCTCTTCTGTGTGTGATTTGGAAGCTCTTATAACTTGCTTAGCCTCTTTCTGCCTAATCTTATAGGTCATTCTGTCTTCCTCACTCTGGTTTTTTTTATAATTACTAAATGCTAACTTTTTGTTTTTTACTATTTTGGCCACATCTGCGGAGTACCACAGTGGTTTCTTGAATTTTTTGCTTTTACTGACAAGCCTAATGCAATTTTCTGTTGCCTTCAGTAGTGCAGCTTTTAAATAATCCCATTTATTTTGGACTCCATTTAAGTTGTTCCAGTCTGATAATGACTCCTTTACACATATTCTAATTTTAGAAAAGTCTGTTTTTCTAAAGTCTAAAACTTTTGTTTTTGTGTGGTGTGACTCAGTCACTGTTCTTATATTAAACCACACTGACTGATGATCACTGGATCCTAAACTTTCACCTACAGTAATATCTGATACCAAATCTCCATTTGTTAACACTAAATCTAGTATGGCCTCTTTACGAGTTGGCTCCTCAACGACTTGTTTTAGAGACAATCCCAGTAGGGAGTTTAGAATATGTGTGCTTCTGGCACAAGTAGCTATTTTTGTTTTCCAATTCACATCAGGAAGATTAAAGTCACCCATGGTGATAACTTCCCCCTTCATTGTCATTTTAGCTATTTCTTCAACTAGTAGATTATCTAACTCTTCAATTTGTCCTGGGGGCCTATAAATCACACCTACACGAACTACTGTGTGATTACCAAATTCTAACGTAACCCAAATGGACTCTATTAGGCTAGATTTTATGCTATCCTTCACATACAGGGCCACCCCTCCCCCTTTCTTGCCTTCCCTGTCTTTTCTATATAAAGAGTACCCTGGTATTGCTATGTCCCAGTCATTTTTTTCATTATACCATGTCTCAGTAACAGCGACTAAATCTACACTATCAGTTGCCATTATTGCCACAAGTTCATGGATCTTATTCCCTAAACTGCGAGCATTTGTAGACATGACTCTAAGCTTATCATTTTTTAACACACTTGCTACAGGCACCTTCTGTCCTTGTTTTGGGGGACAAATGAGTCATTTATTACATGTGAGTTTACAAAGGAAGAGGTTCTATTTCAACTGTCAAAAGTAAAGACAAATAAGTCAATGGGACCTGATGGAATACACCCTGGGCAGACTAGATGGGCCAAATGGTTCTTATCTGCCGTCACATTCTATATATATATATATATATATATATATATATATATATATATATATTTAATCAATATTCTTCTACGTGTATTTTGATATTAATATATGTAATATATGTGTAAATGTGTATATACATATATATATTTAGATCATATATATAATATATATGATCTAAGTATATTTTATTTGTAACTGTAATATATTTTATTTGTAACTAATATTTTATTTTTCACAGGAGAGGGGCAGAGACAGTGTCAGCCAGTGATTTCACACCACTGGCTGACACACAGGATCACCTCCTGCAGATTGCGGTAATTGGCCACAGGGGGGGTGCCTGGGTGGCCAGGCATGCCCCCCACCGCGATCTGCAGGGGGGATCCTGCCTGCAGTTACTATGTGTCAGCCAGTAGGCTGACACATAGTAACTCAGATCGCAGCGAGAGGCTGTCTCTGCGACCAGATCGCAGCGAGAGGCTGTCTCTGCGACCAGATCGCAGCGAGAGGCTGTCTCTGCGACCAGATCGCAGCGAGAGGCTGTCTCTGCGACCAGATCGCAGCGAGAGGCTGTCTCTGCGACCAGATCGCAGCGAGAGGCTGTCTCTGCGACCAGATCGCAGCGAGAGGCTGTCTCTGCGACCAGATCGCAGCGAGAGGCTGTCTCTGCGACCAGATCGCAGCGAGAGGCTGTCTCTGCGACCAGATCGCAGCGAGAGGCTGTCTCTGCGACCAGATCGCAGCGAGAGGCTGTCTCTGCGACCAGATCGCAGCGAGAGGCTGTCTCTGCGACCAGATCGCAGCGAGAGGCTGTCTCTGCGACCAGATCGCAGCGAGAGGCTGTCTCTGCGACCAGATCGCAGCGAGAGGCTGTCTCTGCGACCAGATCGCAGCGAGAGGCTGTCTCTGCGACCAGATCGCAGCGAGAGGCTGTCTCTGCGACCAGATCGCAGCGAGAGGCTGTCTCTGCGACCAGATCGGTACTGCCTAGGGTGTCCCGACCGCGATCGGCAGAGTGAAAATGCCGCGGCTCCATGTGTCAGCCGATTTTTAAAATACCGATCGCAGTGACAGCTTGTCACTGCGATCGGAAGCTGCAGACCGCGGTCCCCGGGCACAGGGGGGCAGCCTGGGGGGCCAGGCATGCCCCCCAAACGCGATCAGCAGCGGCCATGTGCCGCCGGCCACGTGGGAGGCAAGACCGCCCAGGGCATTCAATGCCGCCCTGCGGCGTTTAGAGCCATCCAAATAGGGACGACATAGAACGCCCTGCGGTCTTAAGCAAACATGTATGAAAAACAATATGTTCTATTTCTAACACCTTGTCAGTTTGCAATCTCTCTTAAAGACAAAGTACACAGTTTGAGAAATACAAGATTTGCATTTGCCCATAACAATGGGGGGGAAAGGCTGCAGGGAGACATAGACACTAGGGGACGCTGGGAGACATAGGGACATTTGAGAACACAGACACTAGGGGGGCACTGGGAGACCTGGGGACACAGACACTAGGGGAAACTGTGAGAGATGGGGACGGTGAGGGACACTTGGTGACACTGAGACACTAGGGGTCACTTGGAGACCTGGGGACACTGATGAACATGAAGACCCTGAGACAATAGGGACACAGTGGCCCCATGTCTCCCAGTGGCCCCAAGTCTCTCAGTGTCCTCATGTCTTCCAGCCAGTGTCCCTAGTTTCTGTGTCCCCATGTCTTCCAGTGTCTCTAGTGTCTGTGTCCCTTGTCTCTCAGAGTCCCCATTTATCTGTGTCCCCATGTCTCTCCCAGTGACACTGGAAGACATGGGAACACAGACTCTAAGGCACACTGGGAGACATGGGGATACAAACACACTAGGGAACACTGGGCGACTTTACCTGGGAGACATGGGGCACTCCCAGTGTCCCTAGTATCTCAGTGTCCCTATGTCTCCCAGTGTTCCCTAGTATAAAAGAAAAAATCTCAGGCTCTCTGTGATAGATTAAAGCAGGTTTATTGGACACCACAACGTTTTGACCTGTACCCAGGTCTTTATCAAGTCTCCAGTGTTCCCTGTATATCACAGTGTCCCCTCATGTCTCAAAGTCACCCAGTGTCCCCATGTCTCCAAGTGTTTCAGTGTCCTCAGGTTTCCCTAGTATCTCAGTGTTACCATGTCTCCCAGTGTTCTAGTGACATGGGGACACTGGGAGACATGGGGACAGATACACTAAGGGACTGGGAGACATGGGGACACAGACTCTATGGCACACTGGGAGACATGGGGATACAAACACACTAGGGAACACTGGGCGACTTTACCTGGGAGACATGGGGCACTCCCATTGTCCCTAGTATCTCAGTGTCCCTATGTCTCCCAGTGTTCCCTAGTATAAAAGAAAAAATCTCAGGCTCTCTGTGATAGATTAAAGCAGGTTTATTGGACACCACAACGTTTTGACCTGTACCCAGGTCTTTATCAAGTCTCCAGTGTTCCCTATATATCACAGTGTCCCCTCATGTCTCAAAGTCACCCAGTGTCCCCATGTCTCCAAGTGTTTCAGTGTCCTCAGGTTTCCCTAGTATCTCAGTGTTCCCATGTCTCCCAGTGTTCTAGTGACATGGGGACACTGGGAGACATGGGGACAGATACACTAAGGGACTGGGAGACATGGGGACACAGACATGCCCCCTTTTTGGGTATGTTCACCACTTTGTTCTGGTTGTGTGATTTGCATCAAGTGGCCCACCCTTTTACCCCGTCCATAGATGTCCTGCATTACTGGCCACTGCTGTTAATGGGTATAGATTGACTTGAAAGATGGAAGCCTTTCGTATGCGTTTTCTCATAGCTGCATCCTATGAGTTTCCCTCCAGCACCATCTCCATCAGATACATGACGCTTGGGAGGTAGGACTTGTGACAAACTTCCCTGTCCTCGTGAATTTGCCACAAGCTCCTGGAGGAGCCTGCTTGCCAGCCTCCTGCCCAATGATTATGGGCCAGTTCAGCGACAGTAAAGACCCATATTTTATTCCCCCTGGTACGGCACTTTCTATTAGTGTGCTCAAAACCGAACGCTAGCTCCCTGGCAGCCGTTTGCATGGACCAAAACCGCGAATAGACTTCAGGGGGACTTCAGGGCAAAAGCCCTGGAACTATTTTCGGCATGAAGACTTTGTGGTTCCCGGTTGGTCCCCAGCGGCACTTAGTCGCAATTCCATTGAACTATTTTCTGCTAGAGGACCAAGCGTGTGGTCAGTCAAATTACGACTTCCAGGAAATTCCTGAACCAATCTGGGTAATTTTCGGATATGTTGGTCACTCAGATTGGGTCTCTCAGGGGATGAAACGTTTGTGGGGTTTTATGTATTTTTAAGATACTTTTGGGGAAATGTGTGTTTTTTGTGTTTAAGACAGTGCTTGACTCAATTATCTCCCAGGCCCAGGGGAGGGATTATCTTGTTTTGTATGGGAGTGTCCTGGACCAGAGAGCCAATGTAATCATGAGTGTGCTTTTACTGTAGTCTACTCTCAGGTCCAGGGGGGAGTGCCCCTTGCATGGGGACCTGCATATAAGGCCAGTTGTGGCTGCCATTAAAGGTATTCCAGCTTGCACTACCAGAACTATGAGTCGTCTGGTTACTGGGAGGGGAAAGGGCTATTCTTTAATCACTGTTCCAGTGTAGAGGATTCAACGGGGAAAGCCCTTGTAAGGACTAGAGTTCCCAGGACTAAGTGTCGTCCAGTGCCTGGGGGTTGCTAGAGCAAGTTCCCAATTCGGCTCCAGGAGGGAGCGATTCCAGGACTAGAGCTCCCAGGACGGAGTGCCTACCAGTGCATGGGGGTTGCTAGAGCGAGTTCCCCATTAGGTTCCAGGGCACCAGTCAAGTCACTGCAATTGAGGCAAGAGTGCTGAGGTTTGTCCCGTGTTTCAGCTAGGAAGCAGTCCTTTGGCAGAGGTACCCAGTTGGGGTACAGGGAGCTCCATTACAGGACTGTTTTAGTGGTTTTGGTAGATATGATTTTGTTATCACCATTTATATAGCGCAAACAGATTCCATAGCGCTTTACAATATTATTAGAGGGGGGGTTTAACTATGAATAGGACAATTACAAGAAAACTTACAGAAACGATAAGTTAAAGAGGGCCCTGCTCAAACGAGCTTTCAGTGTATAGGAGGTGGGGTATAAAACACATTAGGAAAGGAAATAGCAATAAGATTAGGTGGGAGTGAAGCAGAGCTGGAGGAGAGAGTAGAGTGCTGCCCTTTAGGAGAGAGCAAGAGACCGGTATGTGAGGTAGAGAGGTTAGTCTGGGAGGCCATAAGCTTTCTTAAAGAAATGGGTTTTAAGGCACTTCTTAAATGATTGAAGACTAGGGGAGAGTCTGATGGCGGAAGCAGGCTATTCCATAGAAAGAGAGTGGCCCGGAAGAAGTCCTGCAAGTGTAAGTTGGCCATACGGGTGCGAGCAGCGGACAGGAGAAGGTCATGGGCAAAGCGGAGATTAAGCCCATCATAATTGTCAGCACCAGGCCCACTGGGCTCTTAATCTGGACCTAGAGAGAGGTTGAAGTCAAGGAGAAACCCTCTATGACTTTCCCAACTAAATTTGTCTTACTTAATCTATATTAGATTATTAAAATTAGAATTAGTTACATAGAATTTTAGATATTAACTTAGTAGAATATTGCTGTCCTATATATCCTGGCCTTCTATCCCCCTCCCTTCACCTCCTGCTCCTTTTTATATATCCAGAAAAATATTAGAATCGAACAATGGAAAATTCGTAAAACATTTAGACTGTGTGCCACTGTTAGCAGGAGAGACTGAGATAGGGAGAAAAATTGTGACTTCACATCTTCTCCATCAAAGTTGAATATTGTATATCCCCTATTATATTTGTTTAAAATGGTGTATAATACATTGTGACTTTTACTTGTGCCCCTTAAAAAAAATTAATAATCATAAATAAATTTAAAACAAATTTAAAACACGTGATCATTTAAATATATCATACTTTCCCTATTTATATCATCAGGTTTTTATCCACTAAAAGTGTAGCTTTATATATCCCATCCTGTATTCATTGTGCAAATTGGATTGTGTCTTAATATCCCTTTTATAAAAATTAAAATGAACATTAGAATCCACGTTGTGTCATGATATTCACTACTGTAGTACTTATTAGCCCTCACACCTATATATTTTCCTTTATCGTCTTGTTGATCCATTTCCTCTGTCTATCTTTATCCTACTAAGATTTAACATATAATATTTCACTCTTTTTCCCATTTTTAGTATATTGAAAATATTAGAACATTCTATTATATTAAATTATTAACTATTTGAATTCAATTTATAATCTATATAATCATTTAATCATGATATTTTAGGTATATTCAATAAACAAGAGGAAATTGTGACCGCATCTTATCCATTAAAGTTGTTGTAACGAACCGTTTCACTTACAAGAGGATAAAACCCAGTTTAGGCGATAATCCCCTTTCCTAGAGACAGGCACAGCTACTGCAGAACACCAAACTCCCGATCTGGATACGAAATAACACTCCGAACTGGAACAGCTGAACAAGAAAAGCATACAATCCGCTTACACTCCTGGCAGTCAGCTTACAATCCAATTCCCCCCAAGAACGAGACGACACTTCATTTTGAGGGTTAAACAGGAACTCCCAACTGGCTCACCCAGCCTGGCTTTTATTTCCAACTCACACAAACAGGCCACACCCAGGGGGAGGCATAAAAGAACCAATGACATAGATGTTACCTCCCACACATCCCCTCCCCTTAGTGTGACACATAATCCCATTATGCATACAGTTCAAAATATACTTTTACACAACTTTCATAACTTTAGAACCATACATCACATTCACATAAAAATACATATCCACAATCAATCCATTCAGGGGAACAACATATTAAAAAATGGCATGAATCCGACCAGGGGTTCAAAAGTTACTAAAAGTATCTTTTGTTCCTTTCTGGCTGGCAGAAAAACATCCCCACAATGCGCCCTGGTTTCCTCCCTTCTGCCCTGGAGTTAATTGGAGAAGTAATCCAATTATCCAGGACTAGAGGCAGACTCCATTAACCACATGGTTGCAAAACGACATAAAACACTTTAAAATACATAAAGTCACATTTACACATAACACACAGACATTTCACCTATCCCCAGATAGCTGGGATCTGCGCGCACAAAACTACCGAATAGCGCGCAGATCCTACTCACACAGTACAATTGCCATGGAGCTAAAGTCTTTCCCATAGTCTTTCATTATATGAATAGGCTCCATGGTATGGCTATCTGGGGTATCACATTCCCATAAAGTCTGGTCCATAGTCCAAAGGCAAGAGGCGGGCAATCAGCCCCCTCCAAAGACACGTGGCGAGGTCGGTTTCGCCACACTTCTCCCCTTTACCCCCCAGACTAACAGGGTACTTGACCTCCTGCCGGTCAGTGCCCTTGTTAGTCCAGCAGCCCACCCACAAGACAGAAACAGCAGTACAGCCCACCCACAATAAACCATTACTACACCTGGGTGAGGGAGAATCTTGTCCAGGTTCAGGTGCCTCACCACTGCTGTGTGGGAGACTGGTAGGCTGCCTTGGTGGATTGCTGAGGGGGCAGAGACCAGCGGTACTCTGTCCTGTTGCCAGCACTACCCCGGGAGTAGCCTGGTTGGAGCCTGGTTGCTGGAGATTGACTGTCTCCACTTTGGATATATCGCTCTGTGGCTGGGGGACAGGACCGACCGTCCCTACCCCTTGGGCTGTAAGTGCAGAGACTACGGTCCCATCTGCACAGTTGTGGGGCTTAACATCTCCCCTGGGTGGGTTAGGCTGCCGTTGGAGAGAGGGTGTGACAAGCTCCTCTCTCTGGACGGTGAACTGCCGCTGGGGAGAGGGGTTAGCAGGCTCCTCTCCCTGCCACTCTCTCTGCTGGTGGAAAGGGAGACCAGCTGTCTCCCCTTTCATTCTCTTGTCCTGCTGCTGGGGTGCGAGACTGACTGTCTCTGCTCCCTGCAGGACACACTGCCGCTGGGGAGGTTGGACGACACCATCAGCTCCCTGGGGTACACACTGCCGCTGGGGAGGAAGGACGACACCTTCGGCTCCCTGGGTTACACACTGCCGCTGGGGAGGACGGACGACACCATCAGCTCCCTGGGACACACACTGCCGCTGGGGAGGATGGACGACACCATCAGCTCCCTGGGGTACACACTGCCGCTGGGGAGGAAGGACAACACCTTCGGCTCCCTGAGACACACACTGCCGCTGGGGAGGGAGGACGCTGCTCTCCTCTCCCTTCACTTCACACTGCCTTCCTGGCATATCACTTTGCTGCTGGGGGGCAGGAACAACAACCTCTGCCCCCTGTAACTCAGCCTGCCGCTGGGGAGGGAGGACGACACCATCCGCTCCCTGGGTTACACACTGCCGCTGGGGAGGATGGACGACACCATCAGCTCCCTGGGGTACACACTGCCGCTGGGGAGGAAGGACGACACCTTCGGCTCCCTGAGACACACACTGCCGCTGGGGAGGATGGACGACACCATCAGCTCCCTGGGGTACACACTGCCGCTGGGGAGGAAGGATGGCACCTTCTGCTCCCTGGGACACACACTGCCGCTGGGGAGGATGGACGACACCATCAGCTCCCTGGGGTACTGCTGGTTGCTGTTGTGAAGGAGGTCTCTTGCCAGGCTTCAATGATGAGTCGCAGGTAATCCCCCTCCAGGTTCCATTCCTTGGCAACCAAATACTGTAGGTCTGCCTCGAGGTCAATAGCGCTAGGGAGACCCAGCATGTCCGCTCGGTCGTAGTACAGGTCCCAAAAACGAGAGTCGGTCATTTTCCCAAAGTCCTCATCGTCATTATTATCCCAAAATCGGCCACAGCCAGTGTACTCTCCGCCTTCTGGGAACTCATACTCCGCCATCTCGGGGACACACTGAGCTGCGTACCATTGTATCGCCTGGTATGCGTCGTCTAGTGCCCGTTCTGCATATACTAGAATCTCGAGTCTAGTCACCCACTTTTCCTCGGCCTGTGTTCTCAGGAGGGGCCTCCGCTCTGCCATTCGAGCCAGGATTCGCTGCCTTCTGCTGCGGCGCTGACCCCCTCGCGAATACTGTACTTCCTCTAGGGCTTCGTTCCACAACCCGGCTCTGACCACCTCTCTGTACATCAACATGTTCTCCTCTGAGACTTCTCCAGACTCCGGGACGTAAAAGTTCAATCTAACTTGAAACTCCTCCTCCATGTTCTGAGTTCCTTTGTAGATAGGGTCGCTGTACGGGTACTAGCGTTGCCCTCAATTTGTAATCCCGGAATGGTGTTGTCTGTAGCTGTCCCTCTGGTTGTAGGAATGATCCCGCCGCTTGCCACCAATTGTAACGAACCGTTTCACTTACAAGAGGATAAAACCCAGTTTAGGCGATAATCCCCTTTCCTAGAGACAGGCACAGCTACTGCAGAACACCAAACTCCCGATCTGGATACGAAATAACACTCCGAACTGGAACAGCTGAACAAGAAAAGCATACAATCCGCTTACACTCCTGGCAGTCAGCTTACAATCCAATTCCCCCCAAGAACGAGACGACACTTCATTTTGAGGGTTAAACAGGAACTCCCAACTGGCTCACCCAGCCTGGCTTTTATTTCCAACTCACACATACAGGCCACACCCAGGGGGAGGCATAAAAGAACCAATGACATAGATGTTACCTCCCACACATCCCCTCCCCTTAGTGTGACACATAATCCCATTATGCATACAGTTCAAAATATACTTTTACACAACTTTCATAACTTTAGAACCATACATCACATTCACATAAAAATACATATCCACAATCAATCCATTCAGGGGAACAACATATTAAAAAATGGCATGAATCCGACCAGGGGTTCAAAAGTTACTAAAAGTATCTTTTGTTCCTTTCTGGCTGGCAGAAAAACATCCCCAACAGCCCTGGTTTCCTCCCTTCTGCCCTTGAGTTAATTGGAGAAGTAATCCAATTATCCAGGACTAGAGGCAGACTCCATTAACCACATGGTTGCAAAACGACATAAAACACTTTAAAATACATAAAGTCACATTTACACATAACACACAGACATTTCACCTATCCCCAGATAGCTGGGATCTGCGCGCACAAAACTACCGAATAGCGCGCAGATCCTACTCACACAGTACAATTGCCATGGAGCTAAAGTCTTTCCCATAGTCTTTCATTATATGAATAGGCTCCATGGTATGGCTATCTGGGGTATCACATTCCCATAAAGTCTGGTCCATAGTCCAAAGGCAAGAGGCGGGCAATCAGCCCCCTCCAAAGACACGTGGCGAGGTCGGTTTCGCCACAGTTGTATCTTGTAAAAAATGTTTGTCATGCAGCGAAGTAACACAGAGATTTAAATAAACATGTCACACAGTATTTAGTAACACAAGAAAGATGCTGAGCATGTAACATTACATGTAGAGAATGCTGCTTTTTTTTTCCCCCTGCAAAAGGGTGTATATAAACATATTGGTAAGACGTGTCTCAACATTGGTAAAAATACAAGCATTCTTATAGTCAAGACGCGTAGCTAAAGATTAGTACATGAGGTACCAACACATTAGTACTAAGAGCATAGACGGCAAAAAATAACTAGATGTGTGCTGACCAGAGAATAGCATTGAAAACCACTGGCAAATTCGGCATGGCTGCATCTAGCTTGTACGAGAATAGAAATAAATGAAATATAATAGATAAGTTAAACATACAGATCTGTTATAGGAAGCTCACTGCTAATAAGGCTTATAGTGGTCAAGAGGGCAACATAAAGCGCAATGGCTATAACTACTGGTGAGCAAGTCCAATTTTGTAAGTGGTGGGTCTGCCCTGGCAGGTGAGTAAGCTGTCAGTCAACACCCAAGGCTGGGAAGCATAAAGGAGGTATGTGTAGGGTCCCGGTGAAGGTAGTGTTTTACTATGTCCTTGCTGGAGACCCCCTGTGGATCTGGGTATATAAGCTGGTTATCGAGCCATAATAAAGACAGTCTTCTTGCACCCTTCATCAAGTCTTGGCTGATGTTTGGGTAGCTAAGAGTTCTACTGCTTCACTTGGAACTTGGGAGAATTACAACGGATATATTCAGTCGGAGTATAGGGCATCTGTTACACCCTAAAAGTGATGAAAGCGAACAAAAGTAACCAGAACGCATTGAAGGTGTCCATAGTAAAGTGTTTTTTCTGTGCTTAAAGCACTCTGTCATTGCCTGGGGTCTTTGCATAATTTGCAAAGTAAGACAAGACCCAATCTGAGTGATCACCCAAAAGAAGACTAACTTTCAATATTCTCACAAAGTTAGTAACCAGGCCCGGTGGACCGCGGTGGCCATTGGCCGAGGCCAGCAGGGAGATCACAGGATCTCCACTGCCGGTCTTTGCAGGGCCGGCACTATCCGAGCGCCGGCCCTGCAGTAGTCCATCAAAGAACTCCCTCACCGGCCCACATACAGTATACTGCGGCCGCGGGTGGGGAGAGAGGGAGGGAGCCAGGAGAGGAACCCGGCAGAGCTCTAACTTGCAGCTCCGCCGGGTTCCTCTCGCGAGATTCGGAGCTTGGCCATGGCAACGCAGGCTAGAGTTCACTCACCACTAAGACCACCAGGGATGGATGCCAGCAGCAGGATCCCCCCTCCCAGGCATACGGTAAGCAGGGAGGAGGGAAATAATCACCCTAGTCACATCAGCCTCACAGACACCCCTAACACTCACAGCACCCTCACTCACACAAACACACACGGCACCCCTCACACACACACACACACTGCACCCCTGACACTCACAGCATCCTCACTCACACACACTGCACCCCTGACACTCACAGCACACACACTGCACCCCTAACACTCACAGCACCCTCACACACACACTGCACCCCTGACACTCACAGCAACCTCACTCACACACAGACTGCACCCCTAACACTCACAGCACCCTCACTCACACAAACGGCACCCCTCACACACACACACTGCACCCCTGACACTCACAGCACCCTCACTCACACACTCATATACACTGCACCCCTGACACTCACAGCACCCTCACTCACTGCACCCGACACAGCACACACACACACACACTGCACCCCTGACACTCACATCACACACACACACTGCACCCCTAACACTCACAGCACCCTCACTCACACACACACACTGCACCCCTAACACTCACAGCACCCTCACTCACACACACACTGCAGCCCTAACACTCACAGCACCCTCACTCACACAAACACACACACTGCACCCTTGACACTCACAGCACCCTCACACACACACACACACACACTGCACCCCTGACACTCACAGCACCCTCACTGCACCCCTGACACTCACAGCACACACACACTGCACCCCTGACACACACACACACACTGCACCCCTAACACTCACAGCATCCCTACTCACTCACACACACACTGCACCCCTAACACTCACACACACTGCACTCACTGCACCCTTAACACTCACAGCACCCTCACTCACACACTGCATTCCTAACACTCACAGCACCCACACTCACACACACTGCACCCCTTACACTCACAGCACACACTGCACCCCTAACACTCACAGCACACACTGCACCCCTAACACTCACAGCACCCTCACTCACACACTCACACACACTGCACCCCTAACACTAACAGCACCCACACTCACACACACTGCACCCCTGACACTCACAGCACACACACACACTGCACCCCTAACACTCACAACACCCTCACTCACACACACTGCACCCCTAACACTCACACACTGCACCCCTGACACTCACAGCACCCTCACACACACATATCACCCTCACGCAAACACAGCACCCACTCACACACAGCACCCTTACCCACATAGCACCCTCACGCAAAAACAGCACCCATCACTCTCTCACACACACACACAACACCCCTCACGCACACACACTGCACTCCTCACGCACACACACTGCACCCCTCTCGCACACACACTGCACCCCTCTCGCACACACACTGCACCCCTCTCGCGCACACACTGCACCCCTCTAGCGCACACACTGCACCCCTCTAGCGCACACACTGCACCCCTCTAGCGCACACACTGCACCCCTCTCGCACACACACTACACCCCTCTCACGCACACACTACACCCCTCTCGCGCACACACTACACCCCTCTCGCGCACACACTACACCCCTCTCGCGCACACACTACACCCCTCTCGCACACACACTACACCCCTCTCGCACACACACTACACCCCTCTCGCACACACACTACACCCCTCTCGCACACACACTACACCCCTTATACACACACACAGCACCCTCACACACACTGCACAATATGCTTTCCTAGAATTTTTGTCTCCTGGTATCCCAACTATGGAGACACCAGAGACAAATGTCATGCAAACACAGTGCAAGCATGTTATTGAATTTGCTTGCGCTGTGCAGAACAAATACAGGGTCTTTTTCTCATTCCAGAGCTCTTTAGCAGAGCTCTGCGCATGGTCTACCCTGGAAGAGCATTGAACCAACATGCTCACAATGTGATGGGCCGTGCTTGTCCTTGGTGATGACAAAACACACCCTATCTGGCCCCGCCCCCTTTTTTAGTGGGCCACTGTAATTAAAAAATGCCCGGGCCGAATTTTCTTCCCAGTCCGGCCCTGTTAGTAACCAAATATTAAAAAGATCCTTGAGAAAAGAAGGCCTAATTTCTTAGAACCTAGGGCATAGGCAAGGAGATGGAGGCTCTAAAATCTAAAAGTTACTAAAAAAAATATGTTGGAATTAAAAGGGATACAAAGAAGGGGCACAGTCAAAGGAACACAGGAAATAGGCACAGTCATATACAATGAGAAAGATGAATGTATATACCCTGGGAAAAAAGTCAATTTCAATGCTATGTACAGGACTGTTCTGGTAAAGCAGTTGTCTGTTTAGTAAAGATGTCTTTTTATTTAAAATATACTTTCACTTACTTTCCCCACCATGTGTTTGTAGTCTTCAATTTCTTGTTGTTAATGACTTTAAACATATTCTCGATGTCGATGAAACAGTCATCATCCGTCTTCAACAGAAACTCAAATCTTGTGAATTGTACGGTCCTGAAACATAAAATTGCCAATGAAAATGCTTGTGGTTATTTCAATTTTTGTAATGCTTGTGAAATGCTCCCAGTAACCCAAGTTATCACATAATTTACAGCAGTACAAAATAAGGGAAACACTAAAGAGCAAAGGCGGGCTAAGGAGCAAAGATTTTAGGATTTTTCAAAACACAAACACGCCAGCAAAACAAATATGCAGCATAATTAGCTGTAATATAACCTACATATTATACCTAACTTGTATTATTGTGTGGAGTGCTCCTTTACATATTTAGCCTAATTGACTTCTAAAATCTAAGATAATCATTTCTCTTTAACCCCTTAGTGACCGCGGACGTTCAGGGTGCGTCAGCCAAAACCTGTACGTCTGCGGCCAAAATGAGCACTGGAATCGATCGTGGTTGCTTCCAGCCACTCTAAGGATATTACATGATGCCTCGTTATCAAGGCATCGTGTAATATCCTCCTACATTGCCGGGTACCTGAGTGATCGCTCCCGCCGTAGCGATCACTTCCAGGTTGCTGCACGTGGCGTCCGGCAGTGTACGTAGTGCCTCACATTGCCACAATAGTTGTCCACAGTGCTGCCAGCAGGGGGACTGCCTGAACTGACAGGCAGTCCCCCTGCTAATGAAAAAAATTAAATAAAATTAATTGAAGTTCCAGTGCGCGCTGATCACCGGTCCACGCTTCAAGACAGGTAAGTAAATATGGGATATCGGCGTATAACACGCACCCATCATTTCCCCCCTATTTTCAGGGAGAAAAGGTGCGTGTTATACGCCGATAAATACGGTATATATAAACACACACACATACATATATATTAATATACATACATACACACGTATATAAAATCTAAATTGCAACAACCAATTTTTTTTTTTTTAATAAAAAACTAATAAAAATTCTATTTTTGGCCAGTGTTTGTGACTAAGTGGCTTCTACAAAAGACTGAGCATACCTCATTTTACATACCATGGGTTGTCTACATTTGAAAATGGTATGCCATGATGGGCTTATTTCACATTATTGGGCTACCATATGGTCTCAAAAGGCAACACAGACCCAGCAAACCAATCTGGCAAATTGAATTGGGCAAGCCCTATATTGACCATGTAACTTTCCAAAACACTATAAAACCTGTACATGGGGGGTATTGTTATACTTGGGAGACTTCGCTGAACACAAATATGAGTGTTTAAAACAGTAAAACTTATCACGACGATGAAATCACCAGTAAAATTGCAGTTTTTGTGTAAATAAAACGAAAAAAAAACAAACAAATAAAAATGCTAACTTTGACCAGCGTTTGTGGCGAAGTGGCTACTATCAGAGACTGGACATACCCCATTTTGAATAACATGGGTTGTTTACTTTTAAAAATGGTATGCCATGATGGGGTTCATTTTCATTCCTGAGCTGCAATATGGTCTCAAAGGCAACATAAGCGCAGCAAACCAATCTGGCAAATTTCAAAGTGCAAACGTGGAAATGGGGAAAGCCCTACATTTGACCCCTGTAAGTTTGCAAAAACCCATAAAACCTTTACATTGCGGGCAATGTTGTACTTGGGAGATGTTGCTGAACACATATTCTTTGGAACTAATACATAACAGGAGCTGAGAATCCATGCATAAAGTACAATGTGTGTGAAAAACACACATTTTTCAAAAATATGAGGTTTGTTAGGGGTAAATTACATTGGCCAGCTTCAAAAATGTCCCAAATAGGACATGGGTGCATGATGACCAGCTGAAAAAATTCCAAGTTGGAAAACTGGAATGTACACCCTCCAAATAAGGTCTTTTATCTCCCAGAGAACCCGACACACCTATACATGGGTGATATCACTGTACTTAGGAGATGTTGCTGAACACATACTTGGGGGTTCTTTGGCAGTAACCCTTAATGTTCTCAGTACATGTATTCTTAAATTGCTATGTGTGTAAAAATTATTATTATTTTTTTTATTATTTGGCATAGATTGGTGGTAAAATGGTTGCATAAAGAGAGTCAAAATACCTCAAGTTTAATACCTTAGGTTGTCTTCTTTTAAAAAAATATATACATGTGAAGGGTTATTCAGGGATTCCTGACTTGCGTTAATTTTGAAAAACAAAAATGGTTTGGAAATAGCAAAGTGCTACTCGTGCTTATTGCTCTATAATTTTCCAAAAAAGCTAATAACATGTCAACATTGGGTATTTCTAAACTCAGGAAAAATTTGAAACTATTTAGCACGGGTGTTTTTGGGTGGTTGTAGATGCGTAACACATTTTGGGGTTCAAAGTTTGAAATGGTGTGTTTTTTTTACATTTTTTCATCATATTTTATAAAAATACATTTTATTAAATTATATGAAATGATGAAAATAATGGTATTTTTAGAAAGACCATTTAATGGCGAGAAAAAAGGTATATAATGTGTGTGGGTACAGTAACTGAGTTAAGAGGGAAATTATAGCTAAAAATACAAACACTGCAGAAATGTACAAATTGCCCTGGTCCCAAACAGTAAGAAAATTGAAAAGTGGTCTGGTCACTAAGGGGTTAAACTAATCTGATCTGCTGAGATGGATGTGTTGAAAGTAAAAAATGATAAATTTGTCCTACACCATGATGGAGAAATAAACCCTCTTACCAGCTATAAAAATGTAGCAGTTTAGAAGGGACATTTCTGTAAGTGTCTACAACAGGAACAAAAACAATGTCTTGAAATGTTGTGCTTTCTTCTTGCAATAAGGCATCCTCTTTTTCAAGTGCAGTTAAATGGTTTAGAAGTCTTTCGGGACGAGTCTGCAAATTATGCAAAAGAGCTTCACCCTCTGAAAGAAAATGTAACAGCCATTAATTTTCCTGTAAATTTATTTCAAATTCAGATGTACTTTGATTAAACAATGTTTTTACGGTCAGGAACAATCACCAACGTGCGAATTTCTCGGAATTTAAAGACTGAATTTCAAATTTAAAGTACTTCAAGTGGCACTGTCAGGCTGAACTTACCTTTCTCCTATTGTTTTCTCTTTCTCTTCCTCTCTCAGAATCTGTTCTTTTTTTTCAATATCTGATCTAGTTTTCTTTGAAACATAAGACAAAGTAGGGACTTTTTCCTACGCTTGACATTCTTTAACCCCTTAAGGACCAAACTTCTGGAATAAAAGGGAATCATGACGTGTCACACACGTCATGTGTCCTTAAGGGGTTAAACAAAGGAGGACGAAAGAGAAGAAGTTTTCCCACAATACTCGCCCTCCTCCATGTTCTCATGATAACCAAATTTCGTGTGAACCAAATGCCCAGTTTGTCCAGTCGTGTTCAAATTAATGTCGGCCATTTTATTCGGTTCGGAATTTAGTAGATAGCCCGCTATTTGACACAGGTATTAGGGAGCTATCTACTAAAAAGCTGGAAGACCAAAATTTGTCTTTCAGCCAACTTTGCCAACATGAAGTAAAATTACTTGGTATTCGGAAATAAGGGAGATTAAAATCTCCCTCCTGCTCCTACGTGCTATGCCACGAATAGGGGCATCTATACTAAACAGTGATCATCCTGTGGCTGTTCACTAAAGACCCCTGCCGAATCCAAAAATGTGCCCCATTGTGGGACACCAATAAAAAATAAAATAAAAAAAACTATTTCCCCTAAGCCCACATCCGTGACCGTAAGTGGGAATGGGGATTATCAAACTAAACGGGAGAACCAGCCCCCACCTATTAGCAGGCACCTAAGTGACACCATGTACCCCCATGTTAATTATTTTAATAAATGTCCCACTATGAGGGCACGGGGGACCTATGCTAGGTCCCCCTTTATTGGATTCAGCGTGGGAGGGGGGTCTTTTTTTCTCTTTACAACAGTGAGCAGCCATAGGCCATAGTCTGCCACCCAAGAGTAGTGGGAGTTTAAGCACAGGACTTATTTTTGTGCATTTTTATTTACTTTTGTATCACACAGCTATGAAACAATGCTGCCGCCGAACCCATGTGTCCCCCTTTTAAGGGTTAATAACTATGCAGGGGTTTAGAAAAATACCCTTTCCTGTCTCATTAAAGATTTTTTTTACCTTAAAGCTGAAAGAAGCAAGGTGAATGTTAGTGTAGGACCTACCCAAGAGGTTTGCCTTGACATGGCAGGCGGGCTTACGCCTAATGGCCATTGGAGACAAAAATATTAAAACCTCCATTTGTCTAAATATGTATAGGGATTTGGGGTAGTGCAATAATCATGCTGTCTAATCATCATCTGGATATACCACACCTGTGAGGTTGATGGATTATCTCGGCAAAGGAGAAGTGTTCACTAACACGAAATAGGACTTAGTGTACATAGAAAAAGACTTAGATCTTTGAGTTCAGCCCATGAAAAATGGGGGCAAAAACAAAAGTGTTGCATTTATAATTTTGTTAAGCATATTTACGGGCTCAAATAAAAATAAAAACATTTTAATGCATAGTGGAAACGGGCATAAAGTCTCCCTAAGCAAGTTAAGCCAATTCTGTCCTTGCCATTGAAAAATGAAAGTAAAATAATAAATTGCACACACCACATGTAATAAGAGAGACCCATTAAAGATCTGATAAATAATAAAAAGTGGAGTCCCCAGAGAAGCCACTGACAAAGCTTCTCCTCATTCTTAATCCCATGGGCTGTATTAAATATGGCCCATAACTTGCCTAATCTCCTTATATCTGGACCTTTGTGAGGTCTGGTTTCCAGTGCTGGGGAAGTTGTGCATCTGTGCACATCTCAATATAGCAGAACAGATTTTCAATCAGACACTTTCACAGGATTTGTCTAATTGGTGGGAGAAGAAGAAGCAAGAGGGGTTGGGCTTACAGATTGAGAACTGCATACTTTTTCTGTAAACATGTTGCAGCCTTAATTCCTAGTAAGATATCCACCACTACTTTTCTTACACTAATATTACTACTTGTCATTTTATGACATGACTTACTTGTCAAATGTAGTCATTATTATTATTTGCTAGGTAGTTTTTCTAGCGGATCCTAGTCCTAGCAAGTACTTTTCTCTTCTGGATCCTAAAGAGTACAACTAGGAACAAGAAAATGCCAACATTTCTGGGAGTACAACTGATTTCATTTTGGCCACATACCCCTACATGGGGTCTCCCATACAATAATACAGGGATTTTCTTCCCAGGATACTCTGTGCTTGAGAGAGAATTGCGTGAGAAAAAGCTATAACAATTATCTCTCAGGTACAGAAAAATTATTTTAAAACACCCCAAAATACATTTTAATAATTTTAGAACCCCACGAACGTCACATCACCAAATAGCTTGGATCTGAGCGCGAACTTTGCTGAAATATCATTCAGATAACTTTGTTGGTTCGGGAACGCCATTCGAATGAAGTTTTGACCAGTCAACCACAAGGTGATGCCCAAAACAGTTCCAGAGAAAACAAGGCAACGACCGGTCATCTTTCGGGGGTTCTCGGACGAATACTGAGAAGTCCATTCCCTGGCTGTTAAGGTATGAATGCTTCCCCTGTTCAGTAGTTTATGCCTCCCGAATGCAGTTATCTTAACTGTTTGGGAATTTGGATGGGCAGCGGTACCAGTTTCCCGGGGTCGCGAATCCAAAAACATTTCAACGCTTTCAACGACCATGTACCACTGCCCACGTTCGGGAGACAAAATGGCTGCCAATTATTTGAACATATGCTTTCGGTTATACGAACAGTGGCCACACAGGGAAAACACTTAAACTAATAACCAGCTTGTGGTTAACAGCCAAGGGTGGTCGGTGATTAAAAGGTGCCAACAAGGGGCCACACAGGGGGTTCGGTACAGGACGGTGGGTATACGGACAGCTGAACTGTCATATTTATACTGGCAGACATTTTGGGTTAAGACAGAAATTAAAAGTGTATACTGTAAGTCACCATCAGAACAGAGGTGATTTCATTTTGTAAAAATGCCAAGACAGACACAAATTGTTCTCTCTGTAACTATTCATTTAAGTCTGAGCTAAAGAAAGCAACTACATAAGCGGCAGAGATAAAAACCTGAGATAAGAGATGGTGTCTACAGCAGGGGGGGTTAAATGCACCATATATATATACACATACACACAATATCCGCATATAATTATATAAATCATATATAAATAGTACTAAGTTAATAATATAGAACATTCATGGATGAATGAATGAAGAAATGTCCTGCTATTTATTAATGTTAGTGGAATATGTGTAATCTTAACGAGTTTCACACAAGAAAACACTGACTCTGGGATTCATACTCACCCTCTCAAAGACTATTAAAATCTCACCCTCACTCGAACTCACACCTAACATCTGGAACCAAAGCTGGACACACCTAATTCTTAGTATCTTTTCCAACTAACAAATTCAGAACTCTGAAAACTTTTCTAATTTCATACAATTCTCTCATCATACTTGCATTCAAAATTCCTTTGCCATATATCCACACCGATAAGAATTTCTACAACATAACTGGTAATTATGCTGGTTTTATTAAATTAAATTACATTAATTGATTTTACTAAAAGGCAGAATATACTTGGATAAAAGCTGGTGATTCCAAACATTTAAGGAGTCATGATTCGTTAATAATATATAGAATTCGGAATTCCATTCCTGCAGGTGGACCAATGAATTCTATATTACTTTTAACTTTAAAAATAGAATACCAGACAATTATCCAGATATATTAGCTTACGTAATTTAGAAATAGTGAATCTTAATTAAGGAAGTTAAAATTCTGCAAACTTAAAATCTGGTTAGAATTATTCTTATTGGACAGACACAGGAATGGTAAATGATCTGGTATGAGAATTATTGTAGTTGTAAAAATGCAATAGAATAGGATATCTTGCCTATGAGGATTGTAGCTAGCAATGAAAGAGTTAATTTAGTGTGATTTTACTGTCCGACAAAGTTTTTATTGCTTTACGCTGTGCTGCTGCGAAATGCTGTGTTCTGTGTTAATTTGATTTCAAAGTAGTGTCCTGTCGTAAATATTGTTGCATATAACTTGCTTTTTAGCTGTCTATATTGTGTTAAAACCACTGCCATATTGTATACTTATGTTATAGCTAAATATTCACAGATCGTCATGTTATATTTTATTATTATTGTCGCAATAAATTATATTTTTATAATTAATTTGTGATTAATGAGTGAAATAAAATCTACTAATTAAACTTCCTCTAGGATCTAGGAGAAATAAAATAGTGGGTAATTCTCAGCTTTAAATCATTAATCGGGGAGACAGTGCCAAGATATACATTTTTGATATAATAAAATGTATTACATTATTTTTTAATACTTTTTATGAAAATATTACTTTTAATATTTATCACCCCATAAATATCCTCACAGAACAAAGGGAATAAAAGTATATTTGGGTTCTCCATTCCACTACACTGCTCCCCCTTAACCACAAGCCGGCATTCACAGTCTGATCCTTAACTGATCCTAAGTTCTGTCTGTATGGATAACCCGTCAGCATTTCCGATTTGCTTACCGGAACAGTAATGTATAGTGAAGTCAAAAGGCTGCAGCGCCAAACTCCAGCGCAGCTGCCTGGCATTGTCCCCTGTCACCCAGTTCAGTCATACCAACGGGTTGTGATCCATGAGCAAGAATAATGGTGGTCCGTACAAATATGGCTGTAACTTTTTCCAAGCGAACACCACGACCAGACATTCCTTCTCGATGGCGGCGTAGCTTACTTCTCGGGGTAACAGTTGCGACTGATGTAAGCCATGGGATGTTCTGCGCCATCGGGTCTGACTTGGCTCAGTACTGCTCCCAATCCAAACACAGAAGTGTTTGTATGAACAAGAAAGCATTTAGTTGGTTTGGGAGCTGCCAAGACAGGGGCATTCACTAGGGCCTGTTTTAACTGCATTCTTTGAAGAAGTAAGTAGAAGTATAGAGCAGGGTGTTGCAGTGGATGTGATCTACTTGGATTTTGACAAGGCATTTGATACGGTTCCTCACAATAGGGTAGTCTTCAAACTAAAAGAAATTGCCCTAGATGCATATTCTTGTTTTTGGGTAGAACATTGGCATAAGGATAGAGTACGAATTGTCATTAATGGTAAATTTTCAAGCTGGACAAAAGTGGTAAATGGAGTCCCTCAGGGTTCTGTTTTGGGCCGCTGCTATTGTGCTGCTATGTATAAATGATCTTGCAATAGACATTGAAAGCCATGTTTTAGTGTTTGCAGATGACAAAACTTTGTAAAGTAATAAAATGTGAGCAGGATATTGCTTTGTTGCAAAAGGATTTAGATAGATTGGGCACTAAAATGGCATGTGAAATTTAGAGAAATGCAAAGTTATGCACTTCGGGGTCAAGATTGCACAAGCAACTTACACCTTAAATGGTAGGGAATTAGGCATTACCACACACGAGAAGGATTTGGGAATTGTTATAGACAACAAATTAGGCAGCAATATGCAATGTCAATCTGCAGTTGCTAAGGCCAGTAAGGTTTTGTAATGTATAAATAGGGGCATACATTCTTGGGATGAAAATCTAATTTTGTGTCTCTATAGATCGCTGGTAAGACCACACCTTGAATATGCTGTGCAATTTTGGGTATCTGTTCTAAAGAAGGATATCGTGGCACAAGAAAAAGAGACAAGCTTCAAAATTGATAAAAGTAATTGGAGCATTTTAGTTACGAAGAAAGGTTTAAAAAAATTAAATCTCTTTAGTTTGTAAAAACAGAGCCTCAGAGGGGATATGATAACATTACACAAATCTATTCGGGGCCTGTACAAACCATTATCTGGAAATCTATTCATAAACAGGGCTATACATAGGACACAAGGTCACACATTTAGGCTGGAAGAAAGGAAATGTAATCTAAGGCAAAGAAAAGTTGTTTTTTTTTACAGTAAGAACTATAAGGATATGGCATTTTCTGCCTGAAGAGGTGGTATTATCAGAGTCAATACAGATGTTTAAACAGCAATTATATAAATACTTCCAAAAACATAACATACAGGGATAAAATTATATAAAAGACTGTTTTGTTGTTTTTTTGCCTTTTTTGGATCAACAGCAAAACGTGACGGAAGGCTGAACTCGATGGACGCAAGTCTCTTTTCAGCTATGTAACTATGTAACTACTGGAATGCCTGCTCACACTTCGGGGCCCATACTACTTGGCGGGAAGGTTCTTACAGGTAAGATCCATAAGGGGCTTGGCAAGGGCACTATAATTGGACACAAACTTCCTATAATACCCTGCCATCCCAGGGAAGGCTAACACCTGAGTTTTCGTCTTGTGGGTAGGCCACTGGGAGACTGTCTCAATCTTACCGGGCTCAGGATTCTGCTGCCCACATCCCACTCTGTGACAGAGGTACTGTACTGATTATTGGTATAAAGATACGATACCAGAGGGCATCTATAGACGGGGATAGTACCGTCCATACGCTGTGATCTGGAGCTGACACCCAGCCAGGACGGTCGGAATTGCAACCTTAGGAAACGTTATCATCTCAGTTCAGAAGACTAGGTACCCCTAGGTACTCAAATTACGCAATTGTCATTTGATGCACAGTATCCACCTCTTTGGGCCCTATGCATTTCACACTTTTGGACATTTTGGTTCTTCTACAATTTTTACACGTTGTGCCATCAATGAGTCGCTGTCACTTCCACAACTTTCTGCTAAACTTACAGTTTTCCTCTCCCTAGCGGGTATTAACCCTACTTTTGGTGCGTACTCCTTTCATGGTGCTGCAGCTTCTCACACTTTATCTTGGACATTGCTGGTCAATCCTATGCGGTCGTCAGATTGGTCCCGACGTTTCATACTTTTTACTTTCGCCCTTCTTCTCATCCGCTTTGTCCTAGTGTTAAAATAGCAAAGTATGAAGCCTCCTGTCATGTTTTAAAATTTGTAGATTATCCTAGCTACAGTGAAGAGGATAATCTTAATTTTAGTAATGACAAGAGGCAAATATTTTCCCTCCCTTATTCCCTTTTGTTTTTTTCCATCTTTATTGATTTATTACATGTATAGTGTTATCTACATAGTTCATGACACTGATTATTAACTGCATTGGTTAAAGGGACACCCCACTGTCCAAATACAAGATCAATAAAAATCACTATTCTGTAGATATAACCCAAATGAAAACTTGCATGTATTTTTTTATTTAATTGTTTGTTGTTGTCTATATCTAAAACAGCCTGTAAAACTGCAGTTCTATTGTCTGCTGCCTTTGGAAGCCCTCCCCTTCTAACTCCCCCCAGACTTTCTGTGGATGTTCAATCACAGACTTCCCAATGCCGCTCAATGAGTCTTTGCAAGGCAGGTACTCTGAGAAATTGCAGTCTCCTGAGTTCAGTGCAACTAAGCTAACGAAACCAGGAAGTAACAGGACCTGTTGTCTATGTGAAAAACCAGGGGTGTGTAATCAGTATAAAATAAAATAAATTAAAAAAAGGGGACACACAAAGCATTTCAGCAAGCTAGAGTGCTTTATGGGTCTGGAGTGTACCTTCATGGATGTATTTGCTGCATATATTTTTTCTGCTTACTAGTACATATCCTTTCATGTGTTTTTCTTTCCAGTTTAATTCTTTATGGAATCATCTAGGTTTCTTCCTGAAGTTGTTGATTGGTTCTGTTAGTTCCGGGTTTACGACTATTCTGTATGTCCAAAGAAAGAGGAGTGGCTTCCTGTGGAGAGGCATTCTGTTTCTGATTATTTTTTTTTTTTTTTTTATTAATCTTTGCTGCTATAGAGTTACAGTAAAGGAAGCTTAGTCTCCGGTCATTATTAAAATTAAGATTATGGTGGCTTGGCGCCGGACGAGTATGGCAGCCTAATCCCTCAGCTCCGCTCCTGACTGCAAATAAGCATGACTAAACAGCACTACTTGGCACACATGGGACGCACTAAACAAGCACAAATGACCCCCTCCACACCGAGAACACAGGGGTTCAACCCGAACCCTTCGATCCAAATCTACCTGCAAACCCCGGGAGACTTACTTCGCAGGACGAGGCCTCCAATATGGCGCCCTCCTCACCGGGCTCCACACTGTCGGAAGATGGCCCCGCACGGAAGCCAGCATGCTTGCCTCACCGACGCCAGACTGGTATGCCCTTTTTGCCTCCCTGCCAAAAAAAAGAGGACTTCCAATCCCTCCTGGAGTAAGTCAAATCCACGCTGCGCACCAAAATCTCGACCCTCGGCACATCCCTTACAGCACTAGAAGCGTGGGTGAGGACCCTGAAATCCCTGAGCCCAGACCAGCAATGGCCTGCAAGGACAGACACCACAGCACACGCCAAGCAAATACAAGACCTGCGCCTCCATGTCGAGGACCTTGATAGCCGCAGCCGCAGGCACAACATAAGGGTAAGAGGCTTTAGGGAGGCAGGTACCCAGGAGGACATAAAGGCCACCCCGATCCCGCATTATGGGCCGGCCTAGGGAAGCCCGCATCCCCATAGACAGGGCTCACAGGGCCCTAAGGCCCAAGCCACCTCCGCGCGCAACCCCCAGAGACAATCTGCTGCATACAAGACTTCCAGCTTAAGGAAGAAATCATGAGGAAAGCCTGCATGGAAAGATCGTGGAGGCACGAGGGGCAGGTAACTGAGCTCTAAAATTAGACCTCTCTCACCTCACCTCACCCTACAAGCACATAAAACATTACGGCCCCTAACAGCCCTGCAAGACTGATTTTCACTGTTATCCTGTGAGTTCCATATAATCATCCTGCGTGTCTTAATATGGTTGTTCTGTATTACTCTATGTGCGATTTATTTATTCTTATATAGATATCGCCCACTTCGTTATTATAAGGTTGTATATATTTTTTTATATTTGCACCTTAGAAGTGTTCATCTCTTGTTTTGCATTCCTATTTCCTATTTTCATTTACATTACTGCAGAATATACCAGGCAACATCTTTGCAGTCTGCACCTCCTAGTTACTATACTGCAGATATTTCCGCCTGCACATACCATAACACTAGGATTTCCAGTGTTTTTGCAGTTAACCCCTCTCTACCCATAGCTTGTTGGTTATTAAGCCAGTTCCTGCAGAATCTACCAGGCAACATTTTGCAGTTTGCACCTCCTAGTTCCCATACTGCAAATACTCCCGCCAGCACATATCCCTAAATGCCATTTCTCACGGTCTTTAACACAGGACCCTGTCATTATTTCTAAGATGCTCTTTTCTGCAGTATACTGGCACTCTCAAGCTTGTTTTGGAGTCCTGAAACTGCAGTTTCAGTAAACATTGTCATCAGCTTTGTTAACAGTTTCAGTGCAGCTCACTGGGACTTGGCTATTTTTCCTTGAGCTGGTATATCATTACATTATTGACACTACTAATTTGTAGCTGTTGTTCCCACAGTGGCATTTCACTCTGTTAACAGGCAGTGTAACTGTATCACTTGAGGATTTCTTACAACAGTTATTTGAACTAAAATTTGTTTGTATACCCCCCTTTTAACTATTTACATTAAAAGTGAAGTGTTATGTTTCCTCTTTTGTGATCTCCCCAAGCCCAACCTATCCCAAGGTCACCCCTCTATAACGAGGCAACTACCACTCTGCAGGACACTATCATTTATTCTGTCCCTTCTCCTGTCTCCCTTCCTTATTGTTTAATTGACCAGTAAACGTGCGCTCCATATGGAGACCGACCCGCCGCACCAACAGGGACCGGAAACCAACACTTTTTGCCCCTCTCCCGCAGTTGGAACCCAAAGAATAAAGATGGTCCCCCCGCATTTCACCTAGGAACCTGACCGCCGCCTCATATCTTCTAGCCTATACCAGAGGGATCAACTGGCCACCACCCGGGACACTGCTGGGGAGATACCCCATCCAGAAAAAACAAACCTGATAATTGCGGGAAAACAGCACCACCTTGGACCACCACCATCTCTTTTCACCCCTGAAATGTATGAGAGCCGTAGAACTATGGACTTTTTTTTTATTTTTTTTATGGTTCCTCTTCTTTGTGACCGGATGCAACAGCAACTCTCCATCTCACATGTCCGGACGTCATCTTGCCCTCCTGTTGGCCCTGGAAAGTCTCAGCGTTTATCCAATGGAAAGCCTGATATATGGCTGCAGCAACAGGACCACCTGTCTGCCTACAAAAGCACCCCCTCACGGCTCACCATTGCACCAGTGACGTACTCATGATGGAAGCTAAACTTACCTCCCCCTTCCCTGAAGGGGCGCTGCCACCCACCAAGGTCAACTCAACAGCATAATTGAGACACTTGGACGTAAGCTGCCATGGACTGACCTCCCGGCATCACACTGAATGCTCTCCTGAGGACTGGCATAACGGAAAGTAGGCAAATGTGCAAGTATACCACTAGGGGCCAAAAGCCCTGGACTATCTATTCACGCACAACTACACGCACACACTTCAGACAACTGTCAGTGTAGAGACGACTGCTATCACCCCGCCCGACAGGGATTTACACACTAGCACAGAACAATAGAAAACCCAAAACTACAGCTAGACTGTTTAGGCAGGACGGGCTCCCCCCCACCGGGTCACTCGACCTTCCATGACACCTTAACATCGCCTATAGACCTAGAAGTACCCAAAGTACACAAAGCAATACACCAGACATTAGAGACAGACCAAGGGAGCATACAACTGGGAGACTAGATAGCTGTGCTCCTCCCCCCTCATTATTATTTTTATTTATTTTAATTACCCGGCATGGTACCAAAAGGTGAACACTCCGCCACAAACGTGACAATGCAACCATTAGATTAGTAATACTGGATGGTTCTCACAAAACACGGGCTTGTTCTAAATGTTCTCCTTGATGTTATATACCTTGTATAAAAATGCTGTATGATGTTCCCCTATACGCTACTAGTTGATCTTTATTCCTTACACTCTAAGGTACAAACTATGACGTGACCAATGCGGATGCTCGTATATACACATCACAGACCGCTAAACTGCTCCTACCTATGATGGGTGCCACATCTCATAGTTCGTAGGCAGCAGGGGACGGATACTGACCCACTGTGAAACACCACTCACTCAAAAGCCACCAGCTGGCGACCTACCCAACACCACCAGCCCCACGAGTTTACTGCAAACAGCCTGGGAAGTGGATAAACGGGATAACGTTCAGACATATCCACCTACCAGCGGCACATCACCCCTGACCCCAGTCACCTTTGCGACCCACCATCACCTACACCCTCTGCCTCACACTGCTCATCCCCTCCTCCATCCCTGCCTTTCTCACTGTCCTCTCTAACCCCTCTTCCTACCACACCACCTGCCCCTACTTGCCTTACCTACCCTCCGCCCTCACTCTTCCCCCAAAGTCTATTGGACCTGCCCTGGAGGGACTCCTTCCAGTATGGGCCTGCCCCCTTCGGCTCCCTGCACCCCTGGCAACAGAAGGAACACACAATAAGGCATCAACTGCTAAAAGATCAATGCGAGGGGCCTTAACTCCCCACACAAATGGGCAAGAGGGCTTCGGGAGATGCGAACACTAAGGGTATCTATCGCGCAACACAGGCCCCCAAGTTCTCCAATAAATACTACCCTACCGGATACTTCGCGCACAATCCCTCGTCTAAATCCAAGGGAGTGGCTATACTATTCCCGGCGGACACCCAATTCCGCTTGGAAGCAGAAAAAATGGATGAGGAAGGGGTGATCTCTTCCTAAAAGGAACACTTGGCAACTCCCGAATCACGCTTGCAAACTTATGCCTACCGAATAAGGGCCAAAAGCTATTCTTAGCATCCGCTCTACAAACACAGGAAACGTTCAGTGAAGGGACCGTAATTATCGGAGGAGACTTAAACGCACCCCTGGATCCCAGAATGGACACATTGAAAGGGACTTCAATATTAAAGCAAAATGTAACCATATAGGTAATAAAACAGAAGCGCGTGTGACTCTTAGTTGAAGGTGTTGCTTGCACGAACTGACATGCATATATTGTACACTCACAAACTAAGGTTCAAATTGTATACTTTGATTTGTCAAGCATTGTACATTGTCATGTGAACGCTATTAGCTTCTTGTGATTACTAAATGACAACAATAAAAACTTTGAATAATAATTTAAAAAAAAAAAAAAAAAATTAAGATTACCTCTTGACTAAAGCTAGGATGATCTACAATTTCCACTCTCCTATTAGCCATTTTGGGCCCTGTCTACTGAGCACAATTTTGCGCACAAATAATGTTAACTAGCAAGTACACATAATATTGAAAATTCCAAGCAAAATAATTTGATACCTAAAATGTTAACATAGCATGCATATGTTAAGAAACGTATAATTTTGAAAATATTTAATTAACAGAATATTAGAATATTACCATGAACAGTGTAGGTAAAGCCTCCTGCAATGCCCTCGACGCCCTCAGTAAATTCATAAGGCAATAATCCTTCTTCAACCTAAAAAAAATAATAAAAAAAATGTAAAATCTCAAATATATTTGTGTTCAGGTGCACAAGTTATGTTAGTGGTGCACAAGTTGGTTGTGGTGTGCCGAAACAGAAATTCGGGTAGGCCTGTAAAAAGAGGCCCACCAATTTAAAAGGCTTGTTAAAGTGTGGTTGGGCTGAGCCAAACAATCTCAGCCCAGAGGAAGTGGCTGCCTGTGTACTTATAGGCCGGAATATCCCCTCCCACAACTTTCTATTTTTGTTCGGGAATATAAGACAAATTATGTTAGTGGTGCACAAGTCGGTAGTGGTGTGCGGAAACCGACGTTCGCATAGGCCTGTAAAAAGAGGGCAAAAAGTTAATAGTTTAACACTCTATAATATGTGGCACCATTACGCAATCAATACTTTACATATCAGCATTTATATAGTAAAGTAAGAAATTTGGAATGGAAAATCCACCACCAATCTCTCAAGTGGAGCGCTAAAACCAATTAACTTACCCTTGCGTTATAATCTCGTGTTTAACATTGGGGGAAAAAAATCCAATTGTGTAGTAGAACAAGAATACTGATAAGAAATATACAGATAATCACATTCACAAAGAAAGAGACATTTGGTAGGACTGGCTCAAATCACAAGTGCATTGATGTGCTTAGGAGACATCTCTCCCTATTCTTTATTCTTCTTATAAAACTCGGAACAAAATACAAAAAGTAATATTGTGTAGTAGTTTTAAAACAAAGTGGAAAATAAACCCAATGAAAGAACTGCTCGCCTTGGTAAGAGACAATAAGTTAAACCTGGCTCATGGTATTACAGCTGATAACCCACTATAGGGGGGTCACCCTTCTTTGCTGAAGGTAAATGAAGTAGGATCGCCAGTCGGACTTAAAAATGCAATTGGATAAATGAACACAAATTGAATTAAAAACAAAATAAATTTAAAATGAATTAAAATCAAAACAAGTGTCCAAAAGAAATCTCCAAGACGCGTTTCGCCCTTCCCTTGGGCTTTCTAAATCGGAGTTGTTCATTCATATTTCATTACCTCTTTTGAATCTCCAGTTGTTCCCTCATTGGTTACGACATCCATTCCCCAGCCAATTGCAGATTCGGGTTTCGTGGGCGTTCTTCCCTCAGCTGTTTTAACTCACCATCTTTTTTCCTGGGAGTGACGTGCAGATAACTCTGTCACATCATTTCCTTTCCTCAATCGTCCATTTCTCTTACTGGTCTCTTTTTCCCAGTTCTCTTGATGAGTAAGTTTACATCATTCTGTCACATCACGCATGATGGGAAGTTATCCAGCGGTCATTTTTAAATCGGGAGTTTGTGATCTTTAATAAAGGGAGCTCTACAAATGTCTCAGTCTCCATGTCATTTATGGATCATATATCAACAGGGAGACATAAGCATAAAAAATAAGGGGAAATTAACAGCACATATTCTTCAAAGAAAAACTATTTAAGGGAAAGAGTTAAAATGGGTTCACAAAATAATCATATATACATATATCTAAACCGGTATATATGATTATTTTAAAATTTGGCATTGGACCTGAAACAAGACCAAGATAAAAAAATTACTCACAACCAGCGCTATACATGAGCAGTTTTATTGTGAGACCTATAAAGGAGATAATTAACTTGCCTTAATAAATACAGGTGAACCGAAGTGCTTAATGTAAGGTAAGGATAATGTACATAATGAGGGATTTTAATTACCCCATGAGATTGGCCAAATGAGGGTCTTAATGATAGGTACGTTTTTGATAACATGTATACAACCCCTGTAAGGAAAATGAAATGCCCATTTAAGGTGCCGAATTGGGAAATGGCAGGTTGCCCACTTTGGGGTATATGAACATGTGCTGTAAAGGTCTAGTAAGGACCATGAGTAGGAAATATGTGAATAATACTGGGAAGGGTTCCAATTTGGGTCCTGATTTACAGGGTGGATGTGCGGGCTGTATTAGGATTAATGCAAGTGAAGATAAGATATGAATCAGAATTGTTGTGGAGTAGCTGTATGTAACTGTTGATGATGAGATAGTAGAGAACCTAATAGAGTTACTTATAATCATCTAGCTTATGAAATGGGGAACAGATTGGAGACCGTATGTAAACACTTATAAAACATCATATAATACAAACCCACTGAGCCAAATAAAAATGGCGTGTCGGTAGACAGAATCAAAACTAGAACCGAGGACCATGCCTCTAGAAAGCCCCAGTGGCTGAACAGGCTATCGTCCGTACACAATGGAAATATGACATGGGTTAAAAATGTCTACATGGATTAACACCTATGCATACACAACTGGCATTGAAGAATAGGGTTGAAAGCAACAGCAAATGCTAGAATGTGTCAGTAATATTAGCACCAGATATAACTTTATTGCTTAAACTGAACATGACTAAATGAAGTTTACCTAATGCATGTAGACAGTACAAATAAGCCAGTGAAAGTAATCACAATACCTGACCCAGCCTAACGTGACAAAACATGATTGGCACATGTAAGTGCAACCGAAAAAATGAGCGTCTGAATTGGCCAAAATGTTAACTATCTAAAAAGCGGATGAGATTTTACTGCATAAGGAAAATCTGAGCGGTCGAATGCGGACCGAACGTATGGAAGGTGGAAATCTGATGTGCTTGAGCGGTTAAATGAGGTCTCAGCAGACAATAAATCATAAAATGCAGTAATCTAATTGAAAGCCCGTACCAGGTGGAAGAAGGCCTGTAAGTGCAGACTTCAGCACAAATTGACACATCCATAAACTAACCTGGCTAAACCACCCTGGCTTCAAACAGACAACAGGCTCCATCATCCCCCTGCTGGGTCAGCCCAGCAGAGCCAAACTCAAGAGGCAGCAACAGCCCAGAGCATTAGCCTTGCAAAGACTTCTCATTGACCTGCACTGGGAAGTCTGCGATTTGACAGCCACAGAAAGCTAGGGCAGGGTTATATAGGGGAGGGCATACAAAAGCAGCAGACGAGAACTGCAAGTATTGCAAGCTGTTTTTTAGATTATACCCCAATGAAAATTACATAAATAAATGCATGCATGTTGTATTTTGGGGCACATCCACTAAACAGTGATTTCCACTTATTTTGTGTTTGGGCAGTGGCATATGTCCTTTCAAGTGCACACAACATTACTATAGATCATATACGATTGTAATCAGTAGAAAATAGAAAAATACACTTGAAGAACCTAAAATATACACATTATTACAAGTTGTTACCTGCAGAAAAATATTAAAGTAACTTCGGGCAAATATGTGAAAAAACAGGACAACATTAGCGAGCAAGAATTAGTCAAGGACTAAATATTCAGGGATGGCTAAGTACTTCGTAAACATGCAATAAACGAATACCAATTACTGAACACATATCAAATAGGCAGTTACAGTGAATCATAAATGGTCTTTTTTTTTTTTTTAAATAACCAGATGCATAGGCCCAATTTGAGCCTGACATCAATTGAGGCAGTCAGTTGCAACACCCAGCCACATAATTACTAAACAATGTAGGCTTAGGGCGTGTCCTGGACCTGTAAGCGAGCGGTCGCATGCTGTGAACGCTCCACGTTGAAACAGCCTAAATCTAAGCAACTGGGACATTTACAGTCTCTGAAACCACGATTAGTGACACCATGTCACAGCCCAAACCGAATGGGGCATCGGAAAGGCAAGAAAAATTGCAGTTTTTCACACCCCGAGCGGGCAAACCCATAAAACACTCACCATGAAAATTCTCTCTCATTGTTATAGGAATGCAAGGCTAAGAAGTACATAAGAGAATGGACACGGATTCCAGGAATGAAAAGGAGACACAGGTAGAGAGACAGTGTCAGGTTGCTAGAATTAAATGGGGGGTAACCCCTATGAATTGTAACATTAGAAAAGTAGAACAATATACTAGTTCACCAAATGTGAGGAGGAGAAGTACCAAACGAAATAGAACACTCTCTCCTCTCTATATGGAGCTAGTATATAGAAAGCAACCCATATTGGCAGTATAGATATGTAATTCTTAAAATATAACCTTTAATGAAATCATTAAAACAGAATATCCAATACGTAAATTTTAGATGAAAATAATAAAATGAGGGCTGTAATCAACAGACCATTAAATAATTACTAAGAAGGCTAAATTGCCTCGGTCTAATCGCAGCAGCGGTGGTTGTAGGTTGAGGGAAAAAAAATTATTATAAGTTGATAAAGTGTATAGAAAAAATCAAAAAAACAGCAAGACAATCCTCACAACCAAAGTATACCACCCTGGAGGTAGTTAAATGCAAGCTAAACCTCCTAGTATGTGCTGCAAAAACGTCTCAGCAGCTAGGACACCTAAAACAGCTGTCTGTAAGATACGTTAACACATAGGGCTGGATAGTAGCTAGGAGAAATCCTGATCAAAACTTCAAATTCCCTTCATAGTTTAACGACTAATCTTATTGGCTAAGTGTCCCTGCCGCTGGCAATAGAAATGACTGCAATAAAGTTCAGTCAGTCTTTTGCTAGAAAGTACACTGGAGAATTATATCGAAGAAACTTCCTGTCGGTCCCTAGTCTCAAACTCGCCATTTCTAGCTCGCCATTTCTAGCTACGATAAATAAATAAACAGGCGTCCCGACGCGCGTTTCGCCAATACTTGGCTCGTCCAGGGGAACCGGGTTACCGACTGGTAATTGTTTAAATATCCCGCCCTCTGTTTCCATTGGTGGACTGTTAGCCAATACTGGAAGGGGAGGGACTGGGAGTTAGGCGAATTGGCTGTTTAACCCTTTGTGGCCGGGTCAAAATCGGCACATCAACAAAAATCAATAAATATTATGACGCTATTGAGGTAAATTATGCCTATGTTATCCAAATAGACAAGAGATGTCAAACAGTGTGCAGTTTCTCAAACCGATACTTAATAACAGTAGTTATGTGTATACAGGCAAAAGTGGAATGTAGCATCCTTTTGCAACATGATGTCTAATGCTGATTATAAAGTGACCTACACTAGACTTTGAATTAGAACTGTGGTTCCAAGGTACGTATAGAGTCAAAAATCAATATAAATACACTCACATAAGGACCCAGTAGAACCCTCTAAGTCCCAGTGTATTCATTAGTAATTGAAGAGTACTTGGATTATAAGGTATAGAACCTTTGTAGCATTATTAATGGACAAAATTAAAATAGGAAAAACGGAAATTAAATTAGTAATGCTGCAGGAAAATGAAGAGATCACATTTTCAACTTCTACTAGTTTAATTCATAAACACATTTAAGTAGAAATGAACCCCTCTCTCTGACTATCTTCGGACACTTAAGAATGAATAAAAGGGGTGAAATTAAATTCTTCATTAAGTCCTCTGGGGTATAGGGTCTGAAACAAGTAGATCCAGCGGGATTCAGCCTTTAATAGAGATATATTAATATCTCCTTTTCGATGGTTAAGAGCAAGTTGTTGTATCACCTGGAATTTTAAGACTTCAGGTTTAGAAGCATGGTTAGTTCTAACATGTTTCGAAATCGGAGTTTCAATGTGTAAATTGGTTATGGAGCTGATGTGCTGTAAGATTCGTCTGCGTAGTTGCTGATAGGTTTTGCCTATATACTGTAGCCAACAGTCGCATATTATTATATAAATAACATTAGTGGAGCTGCATGGTATGGAGCTATGGTATGTTAGCCTTTAGATGATGAGGGTGGTAACTTTGCCAATGCAGCAAACTGTTTGTTGCTGTCGGTTTCCTAAATAGCGATGTACTTACATCCCCATTCTCATGTATGTTAATGTTCAAATCCAGGAAGACCAGGTGTTTTTCGTCTATAACATGAGTGAGTTGAAGGTTGATATCGTTATGATTGAGTTCTTCAACCAGCAATTCAAATAGTGAGAAAGAACCTGACCAGAAGATCAGGATGTCATCTATATAACGAAACCATTTGTATATAGATGGAATGTAATTAGAGTTTGACACATTGAACACTATAGTTTCTTCCCACCATCCCAGGAAGAGATTCGCATAGCTGGGTGCACAAGATGAACCCATGGCTGTGCCCCTTGTTTGTAAATAATATTTCCCATTGAAGGTGAAATAGTTGTGCGTTAATACAAACCGGAGCAGGGTCAGAATAAAGGCTTGCTCCTGTTCTAGAAATGTGCCCGATTTTTTCAAAAAGTAGGCTACTCCAGCTAAACCGTTCTCGTGTGGGATGTTATTATATAGCGCCACTACATCAAGACTAGCTATAGATGTATAAGGGGGCACCGTCAAATTCTCTAAGACGAGAAGGGTCTGTTTGGTATCCCGTATGTAAGAATTTAGTTTCTGCACCAGTGGTTTTAATATTTTGTCTAGGAATTTACTTGCTCGTTCAGTCAGACTGTGATTACCTGAAATAATCGGTCTCCCCTGTGGTTTGTGCATGTCCTTGTGCACCTTAGGGAGACAGTAAAAAGTTGCTATGGTTATATTAGATTGTGCAACAATATATTTAAATTCATTTTGAGTGATTATTTTGTCTGTTAGAGCTATCTGTGCAAGCTGTTGTAATTCCTTAAAGAAAACCTTTGAGAGCGAAGAGAAATTGCTCAAACCAGGAGGATTTTGAGAAAGAAGCCAAAGAGTTAAGAATTAGATTTAAGTCATTGGGGTATCCTAATAGAATTTTGAAAAGAGCCTACCAAAGGACCAAAAGTGTAGATAGATCGGAAAGTCTACATAGACCACCTAGAGAACCCAGCACCACCCCCAGTCCGACAAGGTTCATAGGTACATATGATAAACATTGGAACACTGCACAACAAGTCTTAAGCAGAAATTGGCCGTTACTACAATATGACACCAGTTTGAGCAATACCATCACGAAACAACCTTCAATGACTTTCAGACGAGCAAACAATCTTGGTGATATACTAACGCATAGTCACTTTAAACCTGTTTCGAATACACCTTCTACTTCCACCTGGCTTCGGACAACCAATGGTCTTTACAAGTGCGGCCATTGTAAAGCCTGTAACTTCATTTCACCCACTAAGTCTGTTTGGAATAAAAGAACTTCAACAGAGATAACCATCAATGCTTTCGTCAACTGCAGCTCCACTAATGTTATTTATATAATAACATGCGACTGTGGGCTACAGTATATAGGCAAAACCTATCAGCAACTACGCAGACGAATCTTACAGCACATCAGCTCCATAACCAATTTACACATTGAAACTCCGATTTCGAAACATGTTAGAACTAACCATGCTTCTAAACCTGAAGTCTTAAAATTCCAGGTGATACAACAACTTGCTCTTAACCATCGAAAAGGAGATATTAATATAGCTCTATTAAAGGCTGAGTCCCGCTGGATCTACTTGTTTCAGACCCTATACCCCAGAGGACTTAATGAAGAATTTAATTTCACCCCTTTTATTCATTCTTAAGTGTCCGAAGATAGTCAGAGAGAGGGGTTCATTTCTACTTAAATGTGTTTATGAATTAAACTAGTAGAAGTTGAAAATGTGATCTCTTCATTTTCCTGCAGCATTACTAATTTAATTTCCGTTTTTCCTATTTTAATTTTGTCCATTAATAATGCTACAAAGGTTCTATACCTTATAATCCAAGTACTCTTCAATTACTAATAAATACACTGGGACTTAGAGGGTTCTACTGGGTCCTTATGTGAGTGTATTTATATTGATTTTTGACTCTATACGTACCTTGGAACCACAGTTCTAATTCAAAGTCTAGTGTAGGTCACTTTATAATCAGCATTAGACATCATGTTGCAAAAGGATGCTACATTCCACTTTTGCCTGTATACACATAACTACTGTTATTAAGTATCGTTTTGAGAAACTGCACACTGTTTGACAGCTCTTGTCCATTTGGATAACATAGGCATAATTTACCTCAATAGCGTCATAATATTTATTGATTTTTGTGCCGATTTTGACCCGGCCACAAAGGGTTAAACAGCCAATTCGCCTAACTCCCAGTCCCTCCCCTTCCAGTATTGGCTAACAGTCGACCAATGGAAACAGAGGGCGGGATATTTAAACAATTACCAGTCGGTAACCCGGTTCCCCTGGACGAGCCAAGTATTGGCGAAATGCGCGTCGGGACTCCTGTTTATTTATTCATCGTAGCTAGAAATGGAGTTTGAGACTAGGGACCGACAGGAAGTTTCTTCGATATAATTCTCCAGTGTACTTTCTAGCAAAAGACTGACTGAACTTTATTGCAGTCATTTCTATTTCCAGCGGCAGGGACACTTAGCCAATAAGATTAGTCGTTAAACTATGAAGGGAATTTGAAGTTTTGATCAGGATTTCTCCTAGCTACTATCCAGCCCTATGTGTTAACGTATCTTACAGACAGCTGTTTTAGGTGTCCTAGCTGCTGAGACGTTTTTGCAGCACATACTAGGAGGTTTAGCTTGCATTTAACTACCTCCAGGGTGGTATACTTTGGTTGTGAGGATTGTCTTGCTGTTTTTTTGATTTTTTCTATACACTTTATCAACTTATAATAATTTTTTTCCCCTCAACCTACAACCACCGCTGCTGCGATTAGACCGAGGCAATTTAGCCTTCTTAGTAATTATTTAATGGTCTGTTGATTACAGCCCTCATTTTATTATTTTCATCTAAAATTTACGTATTGGATATTCTGTTTTAATGATTTCATTAAAGGTTATATTTTAAGAATTACATATCTATACTGCCAATATGGGTTGCTTTCTATATACTAGCTCCATATAGAGAGGAGAGAGTGTTCTATTTCGTTTGGTACTTCTCCTCCTCACATTTGGTGAACTAGTATATTGTTCTACTTTTCTAATATTATTCGGAGAGGATACCTTCTAGAATTCTTCAAGCATCCTCCCAACAGGTTCTTTTACCTCACAAAGTGACCAGGGGACAAAGAAAAACGCATGGCCCTATGGAACTTCATTCTTTCCTTGTAGAAGGTCATCATAAAAGTACCAGCAGACGAAAGAGCTCAAGGGTTTTACTCCCACATTTTCTTAACGAAGAAATCCTCAGGGGGATGGAGACCCATTCTGGATCTACACAGGTTAAACAAGCATCTGCACATTCGCAGATTCAAAATGGAATCCCTGCAGTCTGTAATAAAAGTAGTGTCACCCAACCAATGGATGTTGTCTATAGATCTGTTTTCACATACCCATTGCCCAAACCCATCAAAGGTTTCTGAGGTTTCCTGTGGAAGAAGGTCATTTCCAGTTCAGAGCCCTCCCGTTTGGACTGAGCACAGCCCCGAGGATGTTTACGAAGGTATTGGTTGTTCTAATTGCAGAACTCAGAAAGCAAAACATCGCTATCTACCATTATTTGGACAACATCTTGATCATAGGAAACAATGAAGATTTACTGACATCCCATGCTATTACCAGCATTCAGTTCCTGCAAGCCCACGGCTGGAAGATCAACACCAAGAAGAGCCACCTCCACCCAACGCAATCTATTATTTATTTAAGTGCTCACTTTGACACTCTGAAGGGTACTGTCCAACTTTCATCGGCAAGAATATTGAAACTCAGGAAACAATTGAGAAAGATGTTGAAATCCAGTGTTGCTCCTGCAAAGGCGGTAATGAGCCTCCTCGGTTCTATGTCCTCCATAATAGGACTGACCAGATGGGCACAGTGGAGAATGAGACAATTTCGAGCCAATTTCCTGATGCAATTCTCCTCCAGGAATCTGCTCCAACCCATCAAGTTACCCCTGGCTGTGCGCCATTCTCTTATCTGGTGGCTAAACAAAGAACACCTGTCCAGGGGCTTTCCGCTAGGAGACATTGCATGGATAGCAGTGACAACAGATGCCAGCCAGTGGGGTTGGGGCGCCCATTGTCTCCACGACTTTGCACAGGAAGAATGGAGTTTCATGGCAAGCAATGTTCATTCCAATTTGCTGGAGCTTCTGGCAGTCCTCAAAGCATTGAAACACTTCTCGGTACATCTCAAGGGTCAATGGGTGAACATAAGAACAGACAACACCACCATGGTAATCCTATGTCAATCACCAAGGAGGTACCAGGAACTGCAAGATGATGGATATCATGAAACAACTGATGTGGTGGGTTCAGAGAAACCTGGCAGGCCTTACAGCCATCCATCTACTAGGGAAACGGAATCAACTAGCAGATTTCCTCAGCAGATCCAGGATAGATCCAGGGGAATGGTGCCTATCGGACAGAGTATTCCGCACGATTGTGCGCAAATGGGGTCTCCCACAAGTGGACCTACTAGCTACTCAGGCCAACAGAAAAGTGGAACACTTCTTCATGAGAGAAGAAGACCATCGGGCACTGGGAAGGGATGCTTTATCAAGCCCCTGGAGATTCAAGATGGGGTATGCATTTCCCCCATTTCCACTGATTCTCCCACTCCTGAGGAGGATGAGAACAGAGCAAGTGTCTCTCATCCTGATAGCACCTTATTGGCCTCGAAGACCTTGGTTTCCCCTGCTTCAAAGTCTTTCGGTGGAACCTCCTCTCCCGCTCCCCAGAGCTCCGGATCTACTGTTCCAGGGTCCGGTGTTGCATCCAAATCCTGTTTCGCTCAATCTCATGGCATGGAGACTGACAGGAACAGGCTTGTGAACAAGGGATTCTCTCAGGCCGTAATAGACACTATGCTGAAGGCACGTAAGCATTCCACTTAAGCCACCTATTATAGAGTGTGGGAAGTTTTTTCTGCCTGGGCTCTTCCTAAAAACACTGATATGCAAAATCCCTCTTCCACGGATATTTTGTAGTTCCTGCAGTCTGGACTTGCTAAGGGTCTGAGTTATAATACTCTTAAGGTGCACGTCTCGGCCTTGTCCGCTCTAACCAATCATAGATGGGCATTGGACTCAGATGTCATCAGATTCATCAAAGGAGTCCTTAAAATTAAGCCTCCAATTAAGCCATTTGTTCCATCCTGGAATCTCCCTTTGGTTCTGAATGCCTCGAAATTGGAGCCCTTTGAACCATTTGAATCTATTTCTCTACATGTTCTCTCCATTAAGACAGCTCTGCTGATCACCCTAGCTTCCGGCAGAAGAGTTTCAGAGCTCCACGCTCTATCCATTAAGGGGCCTTTTACGGTCTTTCACAAAGACAGAGTTATCCTCCGTACTGTTCCTGGATTTAGACCTAAAGTCACCTACTCCTTTCACATCATCAAAGATATTGTTCTTCCATCTCTGAGGTCTAAATCCCAGGAAAGTGGGATTTCAACTGACCAGTCTTCTCTGGACCTAGTGAGATGCCTCCCTATATATATTGAGAGGACTTCTGCTTGGCGCTCTTCTCAAAGTCTTTTCATCCTTCATAGCGGTAGTAAAGGTTTACAAGCCCCTAAATTTCTCATTAGCAGGTGGATAGTGGCAGCTATTATACTGGCGTATCAATCTGCTGGATATCCGGTCCCTGTGGGTCTTAAAGCCCATTCCACTAGGGCTCTCTCATCTTCCTGGGCAGCCGCAGCTAATGTCTCTCCTGAACTCATTTGTAAAGCGGCCACATGGTCTTCCACTAACACTTTCATTAAGAGCTACCAAATTGATGTCAGAGCAGGTCTATCGGAACACTTTGCTAAATCGGTTCTGTCTGTATCCGATGCATGATTTCGATGTTTGTCACTTATTTTGGTGTTAATACACTTTGCATTCAAAATTTTGGAGTCTGTGTCTTCTTCCTTCCCTGGCTTATTGCTTGGGTATTACCCAATGTTGTGCTGCCATGGATATGGCCAGGAAAATGGAAAATGTATTCATACTTACCGTAACTTTCTTTTCCTGGTCATATGCCATGGCAGCACAAGAGTCCCACCCGGGGCTATTGCTGAAAAACATGACTGGGGAAGGAGGGGTTGGAGGTGGTACTTATACGGCTTAATTATTATTCCTGTCCAATGGGGATAGGGAGGAGAGGAGCTACACAATGCTGTGCTGCCATGGCATATGACCAGGAAAATAAAAAAATGTTTCAATTTTTTATATATATGTATATATATATATATATATATATATATATATATATATATATAAATATAGGTAGAAAAGGTAGCAATCACGGTCTTCAGGTTAGGAATCTTCTTTTATTGTGCAAGTTTAAAACATGATGCCAGGATCAACGTTTCAGTCCTCTCTCAGGACTTTCATCAGGATCAATAAATTACACATAAACAGTGCCCTAATATATAGGCTAAGTAATTAAACAATAATTAATCAATAATACATACTTAAAACAATAATTATCATAATATGAAGGAATAAACTCACCCCGGGTGCTAAATGTGATTCTCGGCGTTAGGTTCAAGAAACAAAAATACGAAAGAGTACATCAGGACTACATGGATCATAGGGTCTATAGATGGCTCTCTGGTGATAACTCACGGAGATCAAGGAGACCAAGAAGAAGAATTCAGCGCCCCAAAGTCACAACGATAGATGTGACCACTGGTGAATCAGCCTCAGATAATGACACATCAGTGGAACGAGTGCCTTTTTTAGGGGTAACAGAACCAGGAACGATTACACGCAGCCAGACAAAAAGCAGAGAAGGCGCCTGTCACGGCTAGTAATGTGGTCCAGCACGCAGAAACTATGTAAACATATACATAAGTAAGAAAAGGAAAATAACAGGATAGAGTGTAAACCGGACCTTAGAATGGCCGGACTAATACGCTAGAGACAGAGAATGGTCAAAGGGAAAGCCGAGGTCAAGGAAGCCAGAAAATACTCAATACCGATTAAACAAGCCAAGTCAGGGAAACCAGAGATCAGAATAACCAGGGAAACGCCAAGGATCAGGATACCAGGAAATCAGAAACACGAAAATAGCACTCTCAGGAAACCAGGAAACTGAAACCACGACAGGGCAAAGTTCTGGGAAAAGCTAGGGGTTTAAATACCCCTCTCTAGGCTATGATTGGTCAGAGGGCGACCTCTGACCCCAAAACGTGCGTGTGCGTTGACGTCGTGACGTCACGCACACGTTGGTATAACTCTCGGGGGCGGGGCTATCCATAGACGCGACCACGTGGTCGGCGCCATATTGGATTCGGGCGTGATGCCCGGAAGAACTGAGTGCGCGGTTCCCGGCTCGCCGACGAGTAGGTAAGCTCGTGTAGTCGGTACGGTCGTGCCGGACGGGCACGGCCGTGAGGCTCGGCGGGCCGGTGACCGCAACAGCGCCGGACAAGAAGAGGCCGTAAGGGGAAAGGCCATGACACGGGGCAGGCCGCCTCTCAGGAGGTAATCCCAGTTTTCAATTTGTCTCATAGGTCTCTAAACCATCAAGAAATTGACCTATTGAGTAAAGGTATGTCATTTGTACCCACGGCTTCTCCAAATTTATTCAAATGGGACATTGAGTTGTTCCAGTTTGGTAGAACAATGCAATTAAAGGAGTACTTTGACAAACCTGGAGCCCATACTTTGCCAACACCACCATTGGAACAAAGTCAGAAATTCACGTTAAAATCATCCTTTGACCCGCAATCTAACAAAGCGTCCATCAAAACATTTTTGTCCACAACAGGGGCTGATGCCAAGAAAGCTATATCACATCAAATGAGATTACCACAGAATGTCACCAAGCAACAGAGGGACATCATTAAAAACCTGGCTAATGACACATCGATCACCATAAGGTCAGCAGATAAAGGGGGAGGTATAGTGATCATGAATTACCGAGACTATGCTGATGAAATAAAGATACAACTAGCGGATCAACAGACCTATAGCCTGCTACAACAGGATCCAACCAGGATCATCCAGCAAAAAGCAGAAGATCTTTTGAGCATGGGGCTACGTGCAGGATATATAGACTTGAAGCTGTATAAATATCTTTTAAAAACACATCCTCGCACGCCAATTCTCTACACTATACCGAAGATCCATAAAAAATCAACAAAAGCCACCGGGAAGACCGATTGTATCTGCCATTGATGGGTTATTAGAACCAATTGCCAAGTGGCTAGATGCTCAGTTCCAAACTCCGATTGCAGAACTTGAAACATGTATTAAGGATACACAATCCCGTTTGACAAAAATGGCGCTATTGGAGATTAAGAGCAACAAACTGGTACTGATCATGATGGATGTGAGCAGTTTATATACTGTGATCCCCCATGAAGAAGGAGTAAATGCGATGCGACAGGTATTGACACATTCTACTTCTTATAAAGGTCCTCCAATTGAATTTGTGCTGGAATTACTAATGTTCACTTTAGAAAATAACTATTTTCAGTTTGAACACTCATGGTATTTACAAATAACAGGCACCTCTATGGGGGCTGCCATGGCCCCGATGTGCGCGAATGCGTACATGTATGTGTATGAAAAAAAGAGCACATTTTGACAAAATACAAGCAACACATCCAAGGGTATTCCCGTTTTATAGATATCCTAATTATATGGAACGGCACCATAGAGGAAGCTCAATTAATGGTGACACAATTGAATCAACTACCGTCACCAATTAGGATGACAGCCAATGTAGATGCCAATCAAGTACAATTCCTGGACCTATCAATATCCGTAGGTGACGACAAATTGGAGTACAGTCTGTTCACAAAACCGACGGATAGAAATACTTTGTTACACTACCAAAGTGCGCATCCATTGATGTTAAAGAACTCCCTACCTAAGGCACAATATATGCGGACCATAAGGAACAATTCAAACACGGAGGTGATGGAACAACAAATACAGACGATGACTACCAAGTTTCTGGAAAGAGGTTACCCAAGGCCAGTCTTACTGAAAGCGCTTCAAGAGGCAAGAGTTGCACGCGCTCACGAGAAGACAAGTCGCCCAACGAGACTAACCTTTCTGATACAGTTTCATCAGTCAGCTACACACATCACCTCTGCGATAAGGAAAAATTGGAAGATGCTATCAAGCGACGACACTCTTCCGAAAGTTTTTAAAGAATCCCCTCTAATATGCTATAAAAGAAACCGAAACCTTAAGGATTTATTGGTACATACGGACCCCATTAAGAGCTATACACCAACAACGATAACTCAGAACCGAGGATCAGTCCGATGTCTGGGGTGTGTGACGTGTGGCCATATGACGCCAGCTCGTTTGTTTAACCATCCTCATAACAACAAGAAATATCAGATAAAGCACACCATCACATGTAAGACCAGGTTCGTAGTATACAAGTTACTCTGCCCATGTGGGTTAGCATATATTGGGAAAACAGAGACAGCGTTGTGCAAACGCATTAGAGGACACCGGTCCAGTATACGACTAGCATATAGAGACTTGACTTCTGACAAGCCAGTGGCTAAACACTTTTTGGAACATCAGCATCCACTTACATCCCTGAAGTTCGTAGGGATTGATCATGTTCCCGTACCCGGGAGAGGAGGTGATCGTGGTAAATTGCTGCTACAGAGGGAAGCCTTTTGGATATAAGAATTGGGAACAATTTCTCCAAAAGGCCTCAATGAGACATTACCCTTGAATTGTTTCCTATAACCCTGCTACACCAAATTAAGCTATGTATTCTTGCTATTTTATTAGTATGCAACTAAGGATATTGATTATAATGTTTATCATTGTAGTCAATATTAATATTTTTATTTATTTTATTCTGTCCAGTTTCAGTGTTTAATATACACATTGTGTACTGAAGATTATAGACTAGTATAATATATATTGTTACTTTGCTATATTGGCACTTTAAGAATCACCTTTAGCACTTTATTCAGCACTTTATTGCTATTTGCACTTACACATTGCACTGGTCACTATCACAGTATATTTTAATCAGTCTGCACTGAGAGATTTTTGAGTGATATGCACACTCCAGTATTCTACTGAATATTTAGGTTGCACTGATATACACACTTTATTCATCCATCTTGTTCACCCCTTCAGTATGCTCTGAAGTTTATCTATTGAATTTAATGTGCACTTTGCTTTTAGTTTTGAGCCCTTTAAGAAGCCTGACACTTTCGGTATAGAGAGGGTTGCCATGGAGAGATAGCCATGACAACCAATACTGTGTATACACAAGCTTAGTCACCGGCGTGCAGGAAGAAGCTCCGATCGACTTTCTAATGTTTACAATAAGCCCGCACATGCGCAGATCGCGCTCGGGCTCAGAGTGTTTTGGACACATGGGGCATCCGTATGGTAGGCGGAGAGAACCGCACACACACTGCACATGCGCACTTTAATCGGCTAGACGCCGAGAATCACATTTAGCACCTGGGGTGAGTTTATTCCTTCATATTATGATAATTATTGTTTTAAGTATGTATTATTGATTAATTATTGTTTAATTACTTAGCCTATATATTAGGGCACTGTTTATGTGTAATTTATTGATCTGATGAAAGTCCTGAGAGAGGACTGAAATGTTGATCCTGGCATCATGTTTTAAACTTGCACGATAAAAGAAGATTCCTAACCTGAAGACCGTGAGTGCTACCTTTTCTACCTATATTTGGATATCTAAAGTCCCAGGGTGTGCACCCGGCACCTATTTATTTTTCGATACAGCCTGTGTGCAAGGATTTTTCATTTATCTATATCTATATCTATATATATATATATATATATATATATATATATAGAAAATATATGCAAGGTCTGGCACTCTACCTTTGAATTAGTTCAGAAGAAAAAGCCTCGGTGCTGCAGAGCGTAAGTAGATATGCAGGCAGTAAGTAGAGCACTCCAGAGGACTTGTTAAGATCATTTATTCAGTGCAGAAGAAAATCGACGTTTCGACCCTCAGGTCTTTATCAAGATACTAAACAGTGTATAACAGTGACATTATATACCCTAACTAATTAAAAAGTAATCACTTACCCTGGAATAGCTGTGCACCCCCGAGCCATGTGTGAACGCTGATGTGTGATTGCAAAAAATGCCGTACAGGTCCCGTAAGTGAGTGATGACGTCACGAATAGTGCGACCGGAAGAGGTTGTGAACATGCGTCTAGGTAACCAAGGGAACTAGTTGTGAACGGACTTACGTGATAAATGTGGAATAACGTGGGTTAAAGGAATATGTAAGTTAGATAGACCTACTGATGGATCTGAATACTGATGTGGGTATATACTGTTGCAAAGAGCAAAGATGCTTAGGTTAATGAACTAATCGGAGAGAGCATAATATACGTAGAACACAGATAGCTGGCCACAAAGAGCCTATATAAAGGATTGGTGGACGGAGTGCAGAGTAGGTGTGTACATAGTGGGAACGTGACAAAAGAATGTGAAGGAAGGGAAATATGTATTGGTGAACGAACCTATGTGGGATGACAAATGATGCTATATACACAAAAGAAAAATATAAATGCGAGCCTAGTCGCCAGGGGATAAAAAGTGATAAGACAGGCGAGAGATGATAAAGAAGACTGTAAATGAGCATGGTAATACACTAAGAGAGTATCATGAGAGTATAGATGTGTGAAGGTAAAGAATAAAGATTGCGTGCGTGACTGAATGCATAGTAAATAGGAGTGATACAGGTAAAACCGTGAACAGTAAAATGAAAATTAATAACAGACCCAAGGACCCAAGCGTACAGTAAAGATGAAAGAAGCGAAAATACAAAAATCAAGGTGTATAGAGACTATAAATGGCAGACTCTATAGCCAAAGTCCTGCCCACCCTACTACAACGCCAAAAGCAAAAAGCAAAGTGGACATGGTTAGTTAACGCTGTAAATGCCTAAATATGTGCAACATAATATCAACATAGTCTACATATGGATATTCAGTATAGTGTCCATCAGTATATAAGTGGCGTGTAACAACGCCAAAAGTGGTAAAAATCACCACAATACAGAGCCCGAGCAGATGACTGAACGAATGAGTCAAATGGGGAAAAAAAAAGAACATAGTAATAAAAGGCAGAGACAATGGACGTGTCCAGGTTTTGGCAAACTTGAATTTTGGTAGATTGAGAAAATATTCAGCGAGTGTCCAAAAAAGCATGGAGGGAGACGTTTTCATTAAGGCCCCTGGGGTGTAGAGTATCCAGTGTCTTGATCCAATATGCCTCACGTTGGAGCAGGATCCTAGATCGATCACCCCCCCTAGAAAGAGGGGGGATGTGATCAATGGCTATAAATTTGAGAGTGGGCAAGCGGTGGTTCACCTCCAGGAAGTGCTTAGCCACCGGTTTGTCTGTCTTGCCATCCCTGAACGCAGTCATGATACCTGAACGGTGGCCTAGCATTCTGTCCCGTAGTGTAAGATCGGTTTTACCCACGTAGTATAATCCACAAGGGCAAGATATTAAATAGACTACGTGGTTGGTAAGGCAGGTGATATGATGTTTAATGGGATAACGCTTCCCTGAATGTGGATGGGCAAACGAGGAGCCTGTGAGCATATGGCCACAGGTAACACAATTGGTGCATTTAAAGCAACCTAATTTAGTGTGGGTTTTTTTCGTCCCATATTGATCAGGACAATCATTTTTGACCAGAATGTCCCTGAGGTTCCGATTGCGTTTGAAGGCAATGCGAGGGGGATGTGAAAAAGCAGAATGCAGTGTGGGGTCGGAGGATAACAAGTCCCATCTCCTGCGGATAGCCTTGGCAATTTGATCACTGGCTGTGTGATATAGCAGAGGTAGTGTGACAATCCTGGGTTTGTTGAGAGACATCGTTAGTTGCGTACCAGGCTTATTAAAAATTTCCCAAGCTCTCTCCAATGAGCGTTTAAGTGTTGGATACGAGTATCCTCTTTTCAAGAAAGCCTGTTGCATCGAAGAGATCTGTGTCCTGGTATTGTCCAAATCTCAATTGTTCCTCAGGACTCTGAGGAACTGTGAGGTTGGAAGTGATCTCTTAAGTGCACCAGGATGGAAACTAGTAGCATGAAGAACAGTGTTACGGTCTGAGCTTTTTTTGAATAGAGTATATCCAATAGACTTGTGGGAGTGATAGATTTCTACATCTAAAAATTGGATCTTCTCAATGTCACAGCAGTGGCTCAAGCGTACCGGGGAGTTGATCGTGTTTAATTCTTGGATCATAGTCTCAAAGGATGAGGGGAGGCCAGACCACAGCATGAAAATGTCATCCACATATCTAAGGTATAATATGAGGTTAGACTGATGTTTTGATAGAATGTGCTTCTGTTCATATGAGTACATATAACTATTTGCATAGTTTGGGGCTATAGCCGATCCCATCGCCGTCCCAGTTTGTTGAACATAAAAGAACTTCTCAAAACGGAAATAATTGTTGCTCAAAGTAAACTCAAGGCATTCGAGGAGAAACTCGATAGGAGGTCCCGTGTATTGATCAGACTGAGTGAGAACCTGTCTCATAGCATCTATCCCTTCAGTATGGGGTATGATTGTGTATACATTTTTCACATCTACAGTTGCTAGGGTGATGGGGCCATCCGGAAGGGTAACTAGTTTGAGATGGGTGAGAAGATCCTGTGTGTCCTTGAGGCACGTTGGTATCGATAGAGTGGGCATTTTGCAGTGATAGTCGATAAATTTGGCCAGCGGTTCCAATATTCCTCGTTTGGCGGAAACGATGGGACGCCCGGGGGGGTTCAAAGAATCTTTATTTACCTTGGGTAAGGTGTACAATAAAGGGATTTTGGGATGTAGATCAATTAGATAATTGGCGGTTTGTTCATCGAGCCAGCCGGCTGTGACGCCCCTATTAACCAATGCTTGTAGTTTTTGTGTTATGGTCTTTGTGGGGTGAAATGCAATTTTCTTGTACGTGGTAGTGTCAGATAGTTGTCTGAGAATTTCCGTGCGATAAGATTCATAATTCTGTATAACAATCGCTCCGCCTTTATCGGCTGGTCTGATGGTAATATTATTATCGCCAGCGAGGTCTTTAAGCGCCTTATGTTCCTTCATTGTTAAATTGTGTGGAACAGCCTTTGAGTCTGAAAAAAATTTTTGTACATCATTTTTTACTAGGCTAGAGAAGAATTTGATGGAGGGATGGGACGTTTTCGGTTCCCATGTACTTTTTACGGAGCTGATGTTTGGATTGTCGGTTTAAATCCTGTTTAAGTGTTTGTAAATTCAAAGTGCGTTCCATTTTGTATAAATCTATGTCAGTTTTGAACAAATGTAGGAACAAATGAAGTAGGAACAAATGTGAGGCCTTTGGACAGGACTTTAACATGTTCAGAATTGAGGATCTTAGAGGATAGATTGAAAATGGGAGTTAGATCTTCCTGTTCGGTAGTTTTGGACGAGTGCCTATGTATCTTGCCCCTCTGTCCTCGTCTTATAATTTTGGGTCTCTTAGATCTTTTCGTCTTCTTGTATTGAATCCCGGTGGATCGTTGGGGTGTTGGTCCTGGGGAAAAAAAGGCGGTCGTGTAGATTTTCTAGATGGCACCCCTGGTGTATCATGGGCTGCTCCCGCTCCTTCAGTTTCAGATGTGGATTCAGCAGAGCTGGTATCTATTGACAAAAATTGGGGTTTGCGAACCTTCTGTTTGTATCTGGCAAAATTCGGTTTGCGTCGCTCGCCACATAGCCAGTGATAAACCTGATGATGGGTGTAGTCAAAATTGACCCATTCCAATTTTTGTTTTTTAAATCTGATTAAGTCGTTCCTGTACCTCGTGATCTCATCTTGTAATTTAACCATGTATTGGGTAGAGGTTGCAGCTGTCAAAGTAGACGTATGTAGTATCTCAAATTTGTTAATGGAGTCTTTGGTGAAAATTAGTTCGTTCCTCACCTCCTCCACTACTATCAGCATCCAATCTAATGAACATTTGTTCGAAATCCCAACCCATTTTTTTGCAAAATTCAGGATTCTGACGTCCAATCGTAGGGGAATTGCGGACTCTAAACCCTCTGGGAATACGTTTGGCCCGATAATAATCGGAAATAAAAATACCATGTAAGTCCAAGTCTGTCTCACGTCTCTTTAATTTGGTCAAATCATTATATAGATCTCTGATGGAGTCTGTATGTGTCAATTCCGTCGTGGTGTTAGGCCACAGTATTTTGTCTGCATCCTGTTCATTCATTTGCAGGGTTTCTGCAATTTCAGATAGGGCTCCAGCCCTTAACAAAAAGTCTTCCATATTCCTTTATAAAGGCTAAGGCTGTAGAGACACTTAATCCAGGAAGTGTATACCTCACAAAATATACATCAATTGTGGAACTATAATTATTAGACGAGGACAGAGGGGCAAGATACATAGGCACTCGTCCAAAACTACCGAACAGGAAGATCTAACTCCCATTTTCAATCTATCCTCTAAGATCCTCAATTCTGAACATGTTAAAGTCCTGTCCAAAGGCCTCACATTTGTTCCTACTCCTAAATCTGATGTGTTCAAAAGTGACATAGATTTATACAAAATGGAACGCACTTTGAATTTACAAACACTTAAACAGGATTTAAACCGACAATCCAAACATCAGCTCTGTTTAAAAAGTACATGGGAACCGAAAACGTCCCATCCCTCCATCAAATTCTTCTCTAGCCTAGTAAAAAATGATGTACAAAAATTTTTTTCAGACTCAAAGGCTTTTCCACACAATTTAACAATGAAGGAACATAAGGCGCTTAAAGACCTCGCTGGCGATAATAATATTACCATCAGACCAGCTGATAAAGGCGGAGCGATTGTTATACAGAATTATGAATCTTATCGCACGGAAATTCTCAGACAACTATCTGACACTACCACGTACAAGAAAATTGCGTTTCACCCCACAAAGACCATAACACAAAAACTACAAGCATTGGTTAATAGGGGCGTCACGGCCGGCTGGCTCGATGAACAAACCGCCAATTATCTAATTGATCTACATCCCAAAATCCCTTTATTGTACACCTTACCCAAGGTACATAAAGATTCTTTGAACCCCCCCGGGCGTCCCATCGTTTCCGCCAAACGAGGAATATTGGAACCGCTGGCCAAATTTATCGACTATCACTGCAAAATGCCCACTCTATCGATACCAACGTGCCTCAAGGACACACAGGATCTTCTCACCCATCTCAAACTAGTTACCCTTCCGGATGGCCCCATCACCCTAGCAACTGTAGATGTGAAAAATGTATACACAATCATACCCCATACTGAAGGGATAGATGCTATGAGACAGGTTCTCACTCAGTCTGATCAATACACGGGACCTCCTATCGAGTTTCTCCTCGAATGCCTTGAGTTTACTTTGAGCAACAATTATTTCCGTTTTGAGAAGTTCTTTTATGTTCAACAAACTGGGACGGCGATGGGATCGGCTATAGCCCCGAACTATGCAAATAGTTATATGTACTCATATGAACAGAAGCACATTCTATCAAAACATCAGTCTAACCTCATATTATACCTTAGATATGTGGATGACATTTTCATGCTGTGGTCTGGCCTCCCCTCATCCTTTGAGACTATAATCCAAGAATTAAACACGATCAACTCCCCGGTACGCTTGAGACACTGCTGTGACATTGAGAAGATCCAATTTTTAGATGTAGAAATCTATCACTCCCACAAGTCTATTGGATATACTCTATTCAAAAAAAGCTCAGACCGTAACACTGTTCTTCATGCTACTAGTTTCCATCCTGGTGCACTTAAGAGATCACTTCCAACCTCACAGTTCCTCAGAGTCCTGAGGAACAATTCAGATTTGGACAATACCAGGACACAGATCTCTTCGATGCAACAGGCTTTCTTGAAAAGAGGATACTCGTATCCAACACTTAAACGCTCATTGGAGAGAGCTTGGGAAATTTTTAATAAGCCTGGTACGCAACTAACGATGTCTCTCAACAAACCCAGGATTGTCACACTACCTCTGCTATATCACACAGCCAGTGATCAAATTGCCAAGGCTATCCGCAGGAGATGGGACTTGTTATCCTCCGACCCCACACTGCATTCTGCTTTTTCACATCCCCCTCGCATTGCCTTCAAACGCAATCGGAACCTCAGGGACATTCTGGTCAAAAATGATTGTCCTGATCAATATGGGACGAAAAAACCCCACACTAAATTAGGTTGCTTTAAATGCACCAATTGTGTTACCTGTGGCCATATGCTCACGGGCTCCTCGTTTGCCCATCCACATTCAGGGAAGCGTTATCCCATTAAACATCATATCACCTGCCTTACCAACCACGTAGTCTATTTAATATCTTGCCCTTGTGGATTATACTACGTGGGTAAAACCGATCTTACACTACGGGACAGAATGCGAGGCCACCGTTCAGGTATCATGACTGCGTTCAGGGATGGCAAGACAGACAAACCGGTGGCTAAGCACTTCCTGGAGGTGAACCACCGCTTGCCCACTCTCAAATTTATAGCCATTGATCACATCCCCCCTCTTTCTAGGGGGGGTGATCGATCTAGGATCCTGCTCCAACGTGAGGCATATTGGATCAAGACACTGGATACTCTGCACCCCAGGGGCCTTAATGAAAACGTCTCCCTCCATGCTTTTTTGGACACTCGCTGAATATTTTCTCAATCTACCAAAATTCAAGTTTGCCAAAACCTGGACACGTCCATTGTCTCTGCCTTTTATTACTATGTTCTTTTTTTGGCCCATTTGACTCATTCGTTCAGTCATCTGCTCGGGCTCTGTATTGTGGTGATTTTTACCACTTTTGGCGTTGTTACACGCCACTTATATACTGATGGACACTATACTGAATATACATATGTAGACTATGTTGATATTATGTTGCACATATTTAGGCATTTACAGCGTTAACTAACCATGTCCACCTTGCTTTTTGCTTTTGGCGTTGTAGTAGGGTGGGCAGGACTTTGGCTATAGAGTCTGCCATTTATAGTCTCTATACACCTTGATTTTTGTATTTTCGCTTCTTTCATCTTTACTGTACGCTTGGGTCCTTGGGTCTGTTATTAATTTTCATTTTACTGTTCACGGTTTTACCTGTATCACTCCTATTTACTATGCATTCAGTCACGCACGCAATCTTTATTCTTTACCTTCACACATCTATACTCTCATGTTACGCTCTTAGTGTATTACCATGCTCATTTACAGTCTTCTTTATCATCTCTCGCCTGTCTTATCACTTTTTATCCCCTGGCGACTAGGCTCGCATTTATATTTTTCTTTTGTGTATATAGCATCATTTGTCATCCCACATAGGTTCGTTCACCAATACATATTTCCCTTCCTTCACATTCTTTTGTCACGTTCCCACTATGTACACACCTACTCTGCACTCCGTCCACCAATCCTTTATATAGGCTCTTTGTGGCCAGCTATCTGTGTTCTACGTATATTATGCTTTCTCCGCTTAGTTCATTAACCTAAGCATCTTTGCTCTTTGCAACAGTATATACCCACATCAGTATTCAGATCCATCAGTAGGTCTATCTAACTTACATATTCCTTTAACCCACGTTATTCCACATTTATCACGTAAGTCCGTTCACAACTAGTTCCCTTGGTTAGCTAGACGCATGTTCACGACCTCTTCCGGTCGCACTATTCGTGACGTCATCACTCACTTACGGGACCTGTACGGCATTTTTTGCAATCACACATCAGCGTTCACACATGGTTCGGGGGTGCACAGCTATTCCAGGGTAAGTGATTACTTTTTAATTAGTTAGGGTATATAATGTCACTGTTGTACACGGTTTAGTATCTTGATAAAGACCTGGGGGTCGAAACGTCGATTTTCTTCTGCACTGAATAAATGATCTTAACAAGTCCTCTGGAGTGCTCTACTTACTGCCTGCATATATATATATATATATATATATATATATATATATATATATATATATATATATATATATATATATATAGTGGTGTATCTTGGTTTTGTGCTGCCCTAGGCAGGACAAAACTCAGAAACCCCCCCCCCCCCCCCGCACGCGCGCCACCCCCACCCAACCCATACCCCCTGCCCCGCCTTCTAAATACACACACATTCACTGACAGATACGCATACACTAGCTAACAGACACACACAGTCAGACACACACAGTCGGACACACACACACACTAACAAACACAGTCAGACACACACACACACACTAAGACACACACACACTAACAAACACACACAGTCGGACACACACACACACTAACAAACGCACACAGTCGGACACACACACTAACAAACACACACAGTCGGACACACACACAGTGAGACACACACACTAACAAACACACACACAGTCGGACACACACACTAACAGATACACACACACACACTAACAAACACACACAGTCGGACACACACACACTAACACACACACACAGTGAGACACACACACTAACAGACACACACTGTCGGACACAGTCACACACACACTAACAGACACACACACAGACACACACACACACTAACATTCACACTAACAGACACACACACTCACATTAACACATTTAATGCTGGGGGTGGGGGGGTTCTCCCATTCCCTGGTGGTCCAGTGGCTGCAGGGCGGCACTGGCGGGCAGGCTGGGCGGCCGGCGAGGGAGCTCTTCCCCTGAGCTCTCTGCTCAGCTCCCTCGCGCGCCGCCCGCAGAGTGAGACTGGGAGGCGGAACCGGAATATGACGTCATATTCCGGCTCCCAGTCTCACTCTGCGGGCGGCGCGCGAGGGAGCTGAGCAGAGAGCTCAGGGGAAGAGCTCCCTCGCCGGCCGCCCAGCAACCAGCCCAGCATGTCTGTTAGCCGCAAGGCTAACAAGACATTTGCCTTGGGCATTTGGGGGCGGCGTTTTTTGCCGCCCCCTGGAAAATGCCGCCCAAGGCAAATGCCTTGTTTGCCTCGCGGCTAATACGCCCCTGTATATGTATATATATATATACACATACATACATACATACACACACATATATAAATATATATATATACATACATACACACACACATATATAAATATATATATACATACTTACACACACACACATACATACACACACACACACACACATATACATACATACACACACATACATATTTATTTGTCTCTGGGTTGTAGCATTCGACCCCCCCTTTTGCTGTTAGACATCATACCTTATCTCAGGTTTTATCTCTAATGTTTATGTTAGTCGCATTCCTTAGCTCAGACCTGAATGAATAGAGTTGAAGAGATAAGTAAAAATGTGTCTGTATTCTGTTACAAAATGGAGTCACCTCTGTTCTGATGGTGACTTGCAGAATATACTTTTAATTTCTGTCTTGTGATTATATTTAAGGGGTAATAAATATTAAAATAATATTCATAAAAATCAAAAATGTATTTACTCATTTTTATTATATAAAAAATTGATATCTTGGCACTGTTCCCCGAATAATGATATAAAGCTGAGAATTACCCACAATTTTAATTCTCTTAGATCCTAGAGGAAGTTTCACTAGAGGATTTAACTCCACACAGTAATCACAAATTAATTATAAAAATATAATTTATTGTGACAATAATAATAAAAATACTATATGTAACATGCGTGACAATAATCAGTGAATATTTAGGTATAACATTAGTATACAATATGGTAGTGGTTTAACACAGTATAAACAGCTAAAAGCAACGGTTCTATGCACAGTTGTCAACAGTTTAAGATTTACGATAGGACACTCCACTTAGAAACCAAATTCATAGAGAAGACAGAACTTCACAGAACACACAGTGCAGTGTAAAGCAATAAAAACTTTGTCTGACAGTCAAATCACACTGAATTAACTCTTCCACTGTTGGCTGCAATCCTCATACCAGATCATTCACCATTCCTAGGACCATCCAATAAGAATAATTCTAGTATTTAATGCGTTTTTTATTAGAATAAGTTCCTTTTCAATTACATTGTTATATAAACAAACAAAACAATGACATGGAATATTTCATACATATATATACATACAGCTACATACATTTATGATGCGATATAGGTAATTTACATTATATACTTTACCCAGATGGCATCAGAATATAACATAACAAACATTTAACATACTTGGATGAAACAAAGAGTAATAGGGATGGGCAAGTCAGCTAGGGTGATCTTTAATCTTAGATATCATATTGTCAGAGTGATGGGTATACTTTCTATCGTTCTTAACATATATAGCTCCTTTTTCCATTTCAAACTAGGCTACCAATTGAAATATTATATAAGTACAATACCCTATATGTTTTACACAGCTGGTGTCGGCATGATTAACATTAAACAATACTTAGATAAGACAAGGAAAGAGAAAAATAGTCAAATCAACTGAAGCAATCTTTGATTTTAGATATCAAGTTATCAAAGTGATGGATATACTTTCTGTCATTATTAGAATAAGCAACTCCTCTTTCCATTTCAAGCTGGTATAATAATTGAGTTATAAACTGTCTGTCAGGTGTATGAGTTTGTTTCCAGGTTCTTGCAACTAATATCTTTGCCGCTATAAAGGAGTGGATAGTTAATATTAACTGATCTTTTAGAAGTCTATCCCATCTAAGGTGAAGTAAGGCCGTATGTGGGCATTTTTTAACCTTAATATTGAAAAACTCTAGGAAGCAATAAATTGAATCCCATAAGTTAGAGATTATTGGGCAACTCCACCATATGTGTAGCATATCTGCTTCATGCTTGTGGCATCTCCAACAAAGAGAGGAATTAGATGTAGATATTTTAGCTAATCTCGTTGGTACTAAATACCACCTGTGATAAACTTTAAAAAAGGTTTCTATTAAGTTTAAACAATGTATAGGTTTTCTCAATATTTTCATGGGTGTACAGCAGTCCTTATCAGTCAGTACTATGTTCAGATCTTTTTCCCATTGTTTTTTAGCCGTGGGGTAAATGTCTAAATAAACTTGTCTGATCAGATCTGTAGCCATGGAGCATATCGATTTTGTTGTTTCTTTCTCGAAAATCTTATATACCAAATTATTTAAGCCACTATCTCTTCTTTAAGTCAATCTATTTTTATTGAAAGATGAACAGTGGTTGCTTCAGTACAATGTCAAAGTATAACTTCAGGAAATAACATTCGTGTTACAGGTCAATATTGTAGCATTCGATACATGTGTATATGTTAGTTTTAACTTAATTTAACAACAAGAGGTATTGCAATTCGAGGCTCTGTCGCCAAACATACAGGATACATTGTGTGTAATTAGATGCATGGTTCTTTTTCGGTCCCTTTCTCTACCCATCTGTGGAGCTAGTTCCCTAGATTCTCATCAGAGTGGATCCAAGGTATTAGATGGTTTCTTTTTGACCGTGTTTCAAGTCAGTGTCATTCTCGTCTTTGTCAGTCCTTAGTCAGATACATTGCTCCGTCTCGTGTGTCCTCTGTGTCAGGTCCTGTTATACGTTCAGGCCATGGTGGGTGATAGGTTGTCAGCAGTCTCTGGGGTCATCGGTCTTATTATGCCTCCTAGCAGTGGCCTGCTTGCGCAGTTACTTTAGTCTACCATTTTTGTGTGAACGTAGGGCTTGTAAGTCTGAATCGTGCGCCATTTTGACTGTTCAGGTTTATTTTTTGAGGATTTGTTATTACACCAAGATATGTGGGTGCAGACCGCCCCGGGCTTGTATTGGCAAAGCGGTCGGGGGCTGGAGAGATAGAGGGAAGGGGAGAGGGGTAGGGGAGGAGGAGGTTGATGTGATCAGTCTGTCGTTTGTGCATCGGGGGGTACGGCGTCCCTTTCCGCCCCCCGTCCGCGTCCGGTCGAGCATGTATATGTACCCGAGAGGCGCCTCTGAGCTCCAAGTGTCCCTTGCCTCCACGTGTCCCGCTATTCTGTGTGTTTAGGTGGCGCTGTTTATGGCGGTCTTACGGAGATGAACGTCAGCCAGGGTGTCCAGGTCTGTATGTATCGCGCAAGGAGGCCATCAGTTGCTCCATGCCGTGGATTTCTTCAACCTGTTCCATCCATTCCTGAAGGCTGGGCGTCTGCGTGGTTCTCCACTTCCTCGGAATTAGCAACTTGGCTGCGTTCAATAAATGCTTAGTTAGCGACTTTTTGTATTTAGATAGGGATAGCGAGGTGTGATGGAGAAGTATCTGAAGTGGACGAAGCGGGGTATCCGTGCCTGTGATGTGCTGGATCTGTGAACATATCTGTCGCCAGTATGGGGCTATTCCTCTGCAGGACCACCAAATGTGCAGGTCCGTGCCCACTTCTTTGTTGCAGCGCCAGCAGATCGCCGAGGCGTCTGGTATCATCCTGTGTATTCTCTCACATGTCCTGTACCAATTGGTCAATATCTTAAAGTTGAGTTCCTGTTGTTTGGTGCACATTGAACTTTGGTGTGCCAAGATATGGATTTTTTGCCATTGAGGGTCTGATAGTGTGACTCCCGTGGCTTCTTCCCATCGCGCAATGTGTTTAAGGGGTGTAGGCTGCAGTGAGGACAGAAGCAGGTCATAGAGGTGCGAGATATCTCTGCTCAGATGTTTGCGTGTTGTGCAAAGTTGTTCAAATGTGGTCAGGGGTCTGTGGAAAAGATGCTTCCCGTAGTGGGATTGATAGTAGGTTTTAGTTTGGAAGTATCGAAATCTATCTAGTGCCGAAGGTGTCCGTTCTGGTATCAGGTCCTGTAGTTGCTTCAGCGAGTCTCCTGAGCACCATTGATGTATGTACGTCCAGTCCGAGTCTCCGAAGGCCTTGATATCCCTCGGTGTAAGGCCTCCTGCCAGGTCCGAATTATGCGTGATCGGCGTCAGTGGTCCCGGGGTGGTGGTCAGCCTTAGGGTGGTCCTCACTGAATGCCAGGTTCTGAGCGTCGCTCCGATGAGCGGGTGGTTGCAAGAGCGCGCTCTCGTCAACGGGCCTCCGAGCCATACCACGGCTGGTATCGACCCATCCATTTGACTCCGTTCCATGTGTATCCACTGTTTGCTAGTTTTGGGCACATGCCAGTCTACGATTCTATGGAGGTGTGTCGCTCTGTAGTAATCCACGACTGAAGGGAGACCCACTCCCCCCTGTGCCTTGGGTAGGCGGAGTTGTAGCTTTTTCAACCTGGGTGCCTTAGATTGCCATATAAATTTGGTGATGGCCGTGTCCATCTTTTGGAAGAAGGCTCTCGGGATATGGATAGGTATGGTTTGGAACAGGTACAGGAGTCGGGGTAGGAGGTTTATTTTAATAGCATTCATTCTTCCGAACCACGAGATGCATAATCCTGCCCATCGCGTCAGGTCTGATCCCAGCTTGTGTATCATCGGTGCGAAATTGTGTGTGTAAAGCTGTGCCAGATCAGCCTTTAACCATATTCCCAGGTATTTGAGCCTGACAGGACACCACGTGAAGGCGAATTGGGTCATAAGGTGGGTGGTCATCTCTTCTCCTGTCGAGACGGGGAGCGCCTCCGATTTATCCTTGTTTAGTTTCAGGTTGGATACTTTTCCGTATTCAGCGAAGGCCTTCAGGAGGTTCGGGAGGGAGACTATCGGCTCGCTAACAAAGAACAGCTTGTCGTCCGCATACGCGGCTACCTTATGTGTCTGTCCCCGTAGGGTATATCCCCCTATACCCCCGTCCCGTCTGACCGCCCCCAGGAAAGGCTCCAGGGAGAGGGCAAACAGAAGGGGGGACAGCGGGCACCCCTGTCTCGTCCCGTTGCGGATATGTACCGGCTTAGAGAGGGCTCCGTTGATCCGTATCCTCGCCGACGGGATCGTGTATAGGGAGGAGATCCATGCCATTAGATGTGGTCCAAAGCCCATGGCTCTGAGTGTTGCCAGCATGAATCGCCAGTCTACCCGATCAAAGGCCTTTTCCGCATCGGTAGAGAGGAGAAGGACCTTCTGTGTGGAGCGTTTGGCCGCATGGATGACGTTTAGGGCCCGTATGGTATTGTCTCTCGCTTCCCGACCAGGGATAAACCCAACCTGGTCGGGATGGACTAAGTCCGGCAGCACTCTTCCCAGCCGTGTCGCCAGGACTTTCGTGAAAAGTTTTAGGTCCGCATTCAGGAGAGAAATCGGTCGATAGCTCGCACAGTTGGTGGGATCCTTGCCTTCTTTAGGAATGACTGCTATCGTTGCGGATAAGGTATCTCTCGGGAGCGTCCCCCCGTCTAGCAAGGAGTTGAGTCCTGTGAGTAATTTAGGTAGTAGTACATCGCCAAATTCTTTGATGTATCGGGCCGGTAACCCATCCGGGCCCGGAGCCTTATTTAGCTTGGATTTCTTCAGTGCTGCCTGTAGTTCTTCCAGAGTAATCGGGGCTTCCAGTTCTTCTGCCACCTCTCGGCTCAGGGTCCTCGTGATGTGTTGTTGCAGATAGTTCCCAATTCGAGTGTCCCTGTTGGGGCTGTCTTCCGTGGTGCCGTCTGGGGGAAGGTTGTAGAGACCACTATAGTAATCGTGAAATGCAATGGCTATCTTATCAGGGAGTTGCATGGCTACTTGTGCCTTGTCTCTAATTTTAGTGATGTGACACAAGCGGCGTTGTCTTTGGAGCGTTCGGGCCAGGAGACGACCACATTTACCAGAGTATTCATAGAAAAACCGGTGTGATTTACGTATGGTGTACTGCAGTTTGCGGTGCAAGATGTCTCTCAGGGCCCGTCTGGCTTCTAGTAGAGCTTTGTAGTCATCGTCTGATTGGGTGGACTTGTGGGCGCTTTCAAGCGTCGAGATCTGCGCGGTCAGTTCGGTTACACGTTGTCGTTGTACCTTCTGACGATGGGTACAAATCTTAATCAGGTGTCCTCGGATGACGCATTTATGTGTCTCCCATATCGTCAGGGCCGGCGTCTCCGGGGATTCGTTCTCTTCAAAGAAAGTGGTTAGCGTCGATCGGAGTTCCGTTACTATTGGTATGTCGTCGAGTATCGATTCATTCATCCGCCATTGCCGGTCTTTTGGGCGATACAGGGGGGACCTGAGTGTTATTGATACTGGGGAGTGATCCGACCATCCCATTGGACGTATCTCTGCTGAGAGTAGCATAGGTAGAAATTCTTGGGCGACGAATATATAGTCTAGCCTACTATAGGACTTGTGTAGCGTAGAGTAGTGAGTGTAGTCCTTCACTTCGGGGTGAAGCACCCTCCAGCCATCCATGAGACCGGAGCCCCGGAGCGCCCCTCGCACGACACGCAGGCCCCGAGAAGGGAAGGAGCTGGTCTCCCTTGAGGTGTCGATTCTCGGTTCCAGGGCAACATTCAAGTCTCCCGAGGCAACGAGGAAGCCCTCCCGGAACACCTCTAGTTTATGCAGCGTCTTACTAATGAACCTGGATTGCCGGGTGTTGGGTGCGTAGATGCTGGCGAAAGTGTAAGAGCATCCGGCTATGGTGCCTTTTACAAACAGATAGCGACCCATAGTGTCCGCCATAGTAGCCGCGCATTCAAACGGTATTGTGTTTGCGATCAAGATCGCCACTCCAGCCTTTTTGGCTGTTTGGTGATTTGCGTAGAACCCTAGTGGGTATCTGGCGTCTTTCAATTGCGGGCTAGCGTCGCCACGAAAGTGGGTCTCCTGTAGAAGAGCAACTGACACTCGTTCGGCCCACAGGGTGCGCAACAGCTGGGATCTGCGCTTGGGCACATTCAAACCCTGGACATTATTCTACCAGACACGGAGGGGTGCAGGCGTGAACCCCGTCCCCATGGTTTGTGAGACTGGAGGTGGGTAAGGAAGGGGAAAGGTGGCAAGGGTAGGGAGGGCTGATGGGATCAAGCCCGGTGCGGGCTCGCAGCGACTTGGTACCTGTGGTGGCGGTGTCGTAGGGTTCCACCGAGAGTGGGTGTCCCACACCTCTTCACCAGTTTTAGGAGGGTACCTGTCTAGGGGGTATAGGGCCTTTGGAGCACTAGCGCAGGATTCAGCCTTCGCCTATCGTTTGTGTCGGAAGGGGTTTTTCCCCCTCCCCGGTGTTTCTATAGTGGTTTAGTAAAGGTGGGGTACCTATAGTAGAAAGTGTGGGTTCCTGTCTACAGGTATGTGTCAGTAGTTGAACTTGTAGTGTATACAAACCGTGTCCCCTCTCCCCCCTGGCCGGGGCATTCAGGTGTTGCAGGAGGCATAAGGTTACTGGTGAGTGTCAAATCATCAGTTTGTTGGACGTCGGCCATACTTCTGTCAGTGTGTGTGGGGGGTTCCGGTATCAGGCACCGAGTCTCAGGTCTCAGGGGCTGTAGCTGCGTGTCGGGGCATGGGTGGGGGGGTTCTCATAGGGCCTCTTGTCAGGTCCCAGGTGGGCCTATTCGTCTGTAACTACTCCAGTCTCTCTGGTGGGATTTGACCCGTTCTGTCTTGGTAGTCTGGCAGGTCCGCAGTAGGACCGATGGGGCAGAGGTCTTGGGAAAACGCTGTCGGGCATCTGTATGGGACGTTGGTCTAGGGCCTTGCTTAGTCTCTCTCCCCATTCCCCCTCTAGAGCCTGCTCAACATCCTGCGTCTGTAATACCTTGCTTTATTTCTTCACACCCTTTGGAGTGAGGGGGGACCTCTATGTGCGAGCGCTTAGGCCTCGTGGGAAGGTTACGGGTTCAGATATGGCATGCAAAGATAATCAAACATTAACAACATCCCATTTAACAAAAATGACAGACTTCGTTAACAGATTAAGTTCCCCACCTCCCCCTTCTGCACCTTTCCCTCATCCATCACCATAGGTGAGGTTGCTAGTTTCACAGGCCCATTTCTGGCGGTAAAGTCAGTGAGAGTGTCCATGGTATCAGGGGCTTATGAGATGTTTCTCCGTAACGAATCGGAGGCTTTAGGTGATCCCGTGTGGCCCGTTCTTGTGCCACCTTATATGGTTTCAGTGTGTGGGGGGGGCCCCGCTGTGAGCCACTCTTCTGTGTCCCTGTCCCTCAAGGTGGGTGTCCTGCAATGTGCCCCCCTCCCAAATGCTCGTGCGTGAACCCAAGGGTCATTTTGGCTTAAACATGCCCCATTGTTCCATTCTGCTGCTGCCCATATCGTGGGTAGGGCTCCCTTGGGAGCGTCCATAGATTTTTGGTGGTGATCCCTATACCCTTGGCAGGCCACGTCTCGCAAGTAAAGGTGGTGTGGGCCTCCATCCCCCCTCCCCAATTGTCCTGATTATTACCCCAGTGTCCCCTTAGGGCCCCATGTGTGTGTGGGCTCCCAAGTCCCCGAGAGTGCGTGTGGAACTCCCCGGACCCCCACTGACCTGTTCAGGTGTTGGCTAGTCTACTCCTCTGGCCCTCTCTCCGGCGCGGCGGGTCTCCGTGAGTAGGCGCAGCTTCGGGTGGTCGCATAGGAACCAGCGGGTCTCTCCTGGTGGCGATTGCTTCGTCGAGGATCCAGTTTCGGATTCTGGTTTGCGGTAAGCCAAGAGTTCTCTGAAATCTCGGTATGTCCTCTGGCCAGCGGGCTGTCAGCCAGGTGTTGCCGTGTCTCGCCTGTAGGCTGAAGGGGAAGCCCCAGCGGTACGGGATCCTCTTGTCTCGCAGGGCACCCGTCACCGGGCGCAGGGCTCTCCTGGCGTCTAGCGTTAGGCTGGATAGGTCCTGGTAGAGGGAGATATCCGCGTCGCGGTACCTGATGTTGGGGAGCTCCCTGGCGGCTGCCATAATTTGATCTCGCAGTCCGCCTGTGGATATGCAGCAGATCACGTCCCTAGGGCTGCCATCCTGTCTCGCCGGTCCCAGGGCTCTATGTGCCCGCTCAAGTTGTAACGTGTCAGGGGCTTGAGCGCCCAGGACCTGTCTGAATAGGCAGATGAGCATGGCGTGAAGCGGGTCTACGCTCGATTCTGGGAGGCCGCGGACTCTTATTTTGTTGCGCCTACTCCTATTCTCAAGGTCCTCCATTTGCCTGCACATCGTGAGGAGCATGTTACCCTGCCTGGTAACAGCCACCTCCGTCGCCCTGTGCTGCTCCTCGCAACCTTGAGCCGTCGACTCCATTTCGTCAACTCTCTGTTCCAATGCTGTCAGATCAGTGCGGAGGCCTGCTAGCTCCTCACGCAGTGCTGTACGGAGTTCCTGTACCAGGGAGCCCTTGTCTGCTTTGGACAGCATGTTGGTGGAAATTCGGGTAAGTTCAGCTCGGATACGAGCTAAGTCACTTGCCTGGGTGTCCTCTTCAAGGGATTCTCCCGCACTCTCCGAGCACGGAGAGGCGGGCGCCATCTTGGGCGCATGCTGCGGTCCTCGGAAATCCGACGGTGTGGCTACAAAGTCATCCATCGGTCCCGTGCACCGGCGAGGGGAGCTGACTCCCGCCGACTCTGGAGCTAGATGCTTCTTAGTCCGGACCATTTTCAGACGTTTTGCTGCTATTTTCTCGCTTGTTTTTCTGCCAGGGGTGCGGAGCTCGTCTACTACACGTCCTGCACCATGCTCGTCCAGGCCACGCCCCCCCACTATCTCTTCTTAATAGAGATTCATTTATAAACCCTCTAGCTCTAAAATAAGAAAAAATCTCTGTATCAGGAAGGTTTAGGTTAGATTTAAGATCCTTAAACAGCAGCAGCTTTTTATTTTGAAGGAGATCCCTGACATAAATCTCCCTTTCAGATCTCCATTTAGAGAGATTCATATCAGGGATAATCCTTTCGATGACCCTTATATTTGCTCCTTCAATTATCTTTGTTGATATCTTGAGTAATTTTTTAATTCGTTGCCATTCTCTGATCAGATGGGATACGATCATAGAGTTGGCCTGCATTAAGTGTGTATTATAATTAGTTTTATCATCCCAAATCATAAGCGATAGATAGATCTTTCTCTTTTATCCTTATTGATTCTATCTGATCCCAAGGTTGTTTCCTTGAGTCAGAGCTGTGAAACTTATGTATATGGGAAATGGTAGCACTATATATATCTTTAATTAGTGGAAAGGCCATTCCTCCTTGATTAATTTTCTTTGTTAAAACTTGAGATTTTATTCTTGGTGTTTTCCCTTTCCAAATAAAATTAGAAAAAGAATGTTGAAGCATGTCCAGCCATGATTTTGGAACTTTCAGTGGGATCATATTGAACAAATAAGTCCATTTAGGAATAACATATGCTTTTATTGTGTTGACTCTTCCCCACCATGAAATTTCCAAAGGGCGCCACTCCCATAAAATCTTGTTGGTATGTTTAAGTAGTTTTAGGAAATCAATTTCTAATATATTCTGAGGATTCGCCGTAACCATAATTCCCAAATATTGGAACTCTTTTTTTAGTCCAATGAAAATTATATTTCTCTTGGAGAGAGGCTAAGATACGATAATTTATGTTAATTGTTAGAGCTATAGTTTTATGAAGATTTATCTTATAATTGGATACGTCCTCGTAATTCTTAATCTCTCATTAAATTAAAGAGAGATATCTTCGGATCTGTTATTGAAATCAATACATCGTCTGCGTATAAGCATATCTTTGCTTCTACTTCTTCAATTATCACGCCTCTTATTCCCTGATTTTCTCTGATAGATATAGCTAACGGTTCAATTGAGTGAACGTACAACAGGGGTGATAATGGGCATCCCTGTCTCGTTCCGTTGTTAATATCGAACCATTCAGAGCATATATCATATCCTATTATTCTCGCAGATGGACCTTTATATAGAGCCTTAATCGCAAGTGCAATCCATCCCTCGAAACCAAATGCATTCAAAACTCTATTCATATATCCCCATAGCCTTCTCTGCATCGATCGACAGGGTCAGAAGGGGCGTCTCCGTTAAATGAGCATATTCAAATAAATCGATAATTCTACGTGAATTATCGCTCGCATGGCGACCTCCAACAAACCCTATTTGGTCTATATGTATCAATTCAGGGAGTATTAAGTTGATTCTATTAGCTAATATTGCAGCGTATAATCTAATATCTATATTTATTAGAGATATAGGTCTGTAGTTTGTTATTTCTGTTGCTGCTTTATTAGGTTTCAAAATAGGTTTTATATTGGCTCCCAATAATTCTTGAGTTATTTTGCCAGAAGAGGCAACCTCATTAAACATTGCAGTCATATTAGGAACTATAGTTTTTTTTAATAATTTAAAGAATAAATTTGAAAATCCATCCGGGCCCGGAGCTTTTGATAATTGTAAATTATTTATAGCTTCTTCTACTTCTATCTGTGTTATTTTTTGATTTAGTTTTTCTTTTTGGATCAAAGTAATTTTAGGAATTTTTATTTTATTTGGATATTTTTCTATTGCTTGCTCTGTGGGTGTTTGTTGGAGGTTATATAATTTTTCATAATATTTCCTAAATGAGTCACCTATATCTTCTGGGGACAGCAAAACTTTTCCATCATCAATAATTTTATAAATCTTATTTTCCATTTTATTTTTTTTAAGTCGATCTGTCAGTAATTTGTTTTATTTTATTACTTCGATAGTAAAATTTAATTTTAAAGTAGTTTCATATTAAATTCTATTCTTTCAAGAATCTTTTGATTTATCATGTTTTTATATTTTTTTATCTGAATTATTGTATCTTGTGAACAATTTTTGTTATTTTGAGCTTGTAGTTTATATAGTTGTAAATAAAGTTCAGATATTGGCGCCCCTCATTTTTTTTTCATAGCTCGCGAGCTTTATAAAATAACCTCTGGTGACTGCTTTATATGTACACCATACATTTTGATTGGATGTTGTTTCAGGGAGATTTTCCTTAAGCTATTCAGAAAGATTTTTTATATATTCTATATTTTGTTTTTTTGCTAATAAAAAAATCATTAAGTTTCCATGGTAATAAATCTTTTTTCCTATTTTCTTTAATTTCCAATATAAGAAGATCATGATCTGACCATGTATTAATTTCAATTTTAATAGGTTTTAATCGTTTTAAGAGATCCAAATCTCCCCAACACATATCTATCCTTGCTGAAGTTTTATGAGCCGTTGAAGTGTGGGTATAGTTACGTTCAATGGGGTGGAAAATTCTCCATAAATCGAAGATATCATTTTTTTTTTGCCAGGTTACTTAAGGAAGCTGCTTGATTAGCCAGGTTTCCATCTATGCGTTGACCGGGTTTTATTTGTTTATCTAATTTAGGGTCGGCCACACAGTTAAAATCACCCGCTATCAGCAGTATTCCTTTACGGATTGTTTCCACTCTTCTCATTATTTTCGATAGGTATCTAATTGGGGCTTTATTAGGTAAATTGATATTGAGTAAAGTATATTGAATCTCATTGATCTTTCCTATCCATATAATAAATCTCCCTTCTATATCACTTTCAGAATAATCACATGAATAATTAATCAAATTGGAAAACAATATTGCAACCCCCTTTTTTTTTATTTTTTATTTGATCTGAAGCTTCAGCAATAATATTGAACTTTTTATAGTTCCAATAATGGTTATCTTGTTTTTTCCAATGGGTTTCTTGGATAAAGAAGATTTGAGCTTTTTCTTTTAATAAGGTGTTATATAAATAAGCTCTTATTTGGGGAATTGAGTCCCTGAACATTAATTGATATCAGTTTTAGCATTTTTAGTAGTTATTTTCCAACCGATCCCCTGTAAATTAGCAGTTTCCATTAACCATTCCGTTTTCAACCAAGTATATATACAACAACATTTAAAAACAAACAACAAATAATTCAAGATGCTAAAAAGCATCATACCTATATAGATACTGCCTGTTGTGCAGCACCTACGTATTGGAATACAACAAGATTCCAACATCAAAGTATCATATAGATACCCACAGGGAGGGAGCCCTTGTTGGAGATGATAGGGGACAATATATCAAGATAGAGAGAAGGGAGGGGGGAGAAAGGAGGAGAGAGAAAAAAAAAAGGAAGGAGGGATCTCTCCCCTCTCTCTCCCCTCCCCCTCTCTCCTTCCCCTAAAAAAAAAAAAAATAGTTGAATTGTTCCCTAAGTTTTAACGCCATGCCTTTTCTCTACTTCAAAACATTCTTGATTTTAAACTTACAGTGCATAATTTCTGTGCTATAGTACTTTAGCTTAGCATAATTTCTGGTGCCATATTTCTTTAGCTTACAGTGCATGATTTCTCGTGTTATATTACCTTAACTTAAAATGCATAATTTCTCATGGTATATTACATTAGCTTACCATGCATAATTTCTAGTGCTATATTACATTAGCTTACAGTGCCTAATTTCTCATGATATATTACATTATCTTACAGTGCTTAATTTCTCGTGATATATTGCATTAACTTGCAGCATATGGTTTCTCATGCTATATTACATTAACTTGTGGTGCATAATTTCTCGTGCTATATTACACTAGCTTACAGTACATAATTTACAGTGCATAATTTCTTGTGTTCTGCTATTTTAACTTCCAGTTGCTCCAGTTTGTGCTCCATTTCTTTATGGGAATCTTTAAAGGATTGAATCTGAAATTCTGTATGATCTTGCTTTTCTTCTATTGTTTGTATTCTTAGTTACCGTATTTTTCGCTCCATAAGACGCACTTTTCCCCCCCTCAAAAGTGAGGGGAAATGTCTGTGCGTCTTATGGAGCGAATACTTACCTGTCTTGTAGCGTTGGCCGGCAGCACAGGGCGCACCGCGGTACTGGAACTTGAATTTGAGGTTCCGGTTTCCGGCGGGACTGAAAGGAAGTGTGCACAAGCTGAGTGCACACTTCCTTTCAGTCCCGCCGGAAACCGGAACCTCAAATTCAAGTTCCAGTACCGCGGTGCGCCCTGTGCTGCCGGCCAACGCTACAAGACAGGTAAGTAATTATGGGACAAGGGGAGGGGGACAGTATGGCAGAGAAGAATATGGGGGGGGGGGGAGAGAGAAGAATATGGGAGGGGGGAGAGAAGAATATGGGAGGGGGGGAGAGAAGAATATGGGAGGGGGGGGAGAGAAGAATATGGGAGGGGGGGAGAAGAATATGGGAGGGGGGAGAAGAATATGGGAGGGGGGAGAAGAATATGGGAGGGGGGAGAAGAATATGGGAGGGGGGAGAAGAATATGGGAGGGGGAGAAGAATATGGGAGGGGGAGAAGAATATGGGAGGGGGGAGAAGAATATGGGAGGGGGGGGAGAAGAATATGGGAGGGGGGAGAAGAATATGGGAGGGGGGAGAAGAATATGGGAGGGGGGAGAAGAATTTGGGAGGGGGGAGAAGAATATGGGAGGGGGGGAGAAGAATATGGGAGGGGGGAGAAGAATATGGGAGGGGGGAGAAGAATATGGGAGGGGGGAGAAGAATATGGGAGGGGGGGAGAAGAATATGGGAGGGGGGGAGAAGAATATGGGAGGGGGGGAGAAGAATATGGGAGGGGGAGAAGAATATGGGAGGGGGAGAAGAATATGGGAGGGGGAGAAGAATATGGGAGGGGGAGAAGAATATGGGAGGGGGAAGAAGAATATGGGAGGGGGGAGAAGAATATGGGAGGGGGAGAAGAATATGGGAGGGGGGGAGAAGAATATGGGAGGGGGGAGAAGAATATGGGAGGGGGGAGAAGAATATGGGAGGGGGGAGAAGAATATGGGAGGGGGGAGAAGAATATGGGAGGGGGAGAAGAATATGGGAGGGGGGAGAAGAATATGGGAGGGGGGAGAAGAATATGGGAGAGGGGGGGAGAAGAATATGGGAGGGGGGGAGAAGAATATGGGAGGGGGGAGAATAATATGGGAGGGGGGAGAAGAATATGGGAGGGGGGGAGAAGAATATGGGAGGGGGGGAGAAGAATATGGGAGGGGGGGAGGGGGGGAGAAGAATATGGGAGGGGGGAGAAGAATATGGGGAGGGGGAGAAGAATATGGGAGGGGGAGAAGAATATGGGGAGGGGGAGAGATGAAGTCTATGGGGGGGGAGAGATGAAGTCTATGGGGGGGAGAGATGAAGTCTATGGGGGGGAGAGATGAAGTCTATGGGGGGGAGAGATGAAGTCTATGGGGGGGAGAGATGAAGTCTATGGGGGGGGAGATGAAGTCTATGGGGGGGGAGAGATGAAGTCTATGGGGAGGGGGGAGAGATGAAGTCTATGGGGGGGGAGAGATGATGTCTATGGGGAGGGGGGAGAGATGAAGTCTATGGGGAGGGGGGGAGATGAAGTCTATGGGGAGGGGGGGGGGATGAAGTCTATGGGGAGGGGGGGGGAGATGAAGTCTATGGGGAGGGGGGGAGATGAAGTCTATGGGGAGGGGGGGAGATGAAGACTATGGGAGAGAGGAGAAGACTATGGGAGGGGGGGGAGAAGACTGTGGGAGAGAGGATGATGTAGAATTATTAAAACCTTTATTCAATTTCTGCACTAACTCCATATAACTTCATTATAGACAGATTTTCCTAACAGCATATTAGATAGAGAATGTATTTTCTAGAAGAATATGACTAACACCGGAATTACCAAGTTCCTGTAATATGAAACAAAGTATACCATAGTTAGATCATGAGAAACTGCTCTAATGAAATGTTCTTTCATAAAAAAAGGCCTTGAACCTGACCCCGAGTCTGACATCACCAACTACCCAAAATGACGCCCAAAGCCCCCCTCCCATCGAGTAAAGCCTCGTGCTAAGTAAGATGGCGCCTGAACCATCGTGTCCACACCCGTGTCCAAGATGACGCCACCTCTCGGTGGGAGGACACCTAGCCAGCCACTTAGTACTTGAACCAATTAATAATATTGATGGGTGGACATTGACATAGCCACTTAACACCTAATCCAATTAATGATGTTTATTTGTTGTTATCTTGATATTCAATGATGATGTAATATTGCTCTTATAAGGGTCTGCGAGCCCGCTTTTTAACCAGATGCCATTAAATTTTCTCGAAGTTATTTTAACCTGAACTCCGTGTGTCAGTGTGAATTTACTTCTGCGTATACGCAATTTAATCATCTCAGATTTGGACAGGAACAGGTAGACATTCAAACATATTTGTTTGCTTAAAATAATCTATATCAAGGAGAAGACTATGGGAGGGGGGGACACTATGGGACAGGGGAGAAAAAAAATATTCTGAACAAACTGTCCCATAGTAAGAAACACTATGGGACAGTTTGTTCAGAATATTTTTTTTCTGGGTTTCTTCCTCTAAAAACTAGGTGCGTCTTATGGTGAGGTGCGTCTTATGGAGCGAAAAATACGGTAATACCTTAGAGATAACGTTTTTGAGATCAATAGAATTTTCCTGGATCTCTTTTTTTATCTCTTTCAAAGTATTATCCAACAGTGATTTTATGATTTCTATAGAGATAGTCGGTGGTTCTATGGGTGACAGGGTCGTCTCAGTAAAGGAGTCTGGAGAGGGATCTTCATTGGTATCTTGAGTTTTTTGAGGAGTGAAAAATGTGGAAAGTCTCTTCTCTTGTTTTAAAGATTTCTTTTCCGTTTTTGATGTTACTTTAGGTTCCTGTGATCGTTTAGAGGCCATTTTAAGAAGGGAGAGAGAGGGGTTATTCTTTAAATTCAAACTTATTTTCCGAGCTTCTTTATTTATTTGGAGCAAAGTTACACTTCTGAGCTTATCTTTGTGTCGATTTCACTCTCGTTTTCTTGCTTTTATCTTGTTTCTCCAATTATTTTTTAGCAATTTAGCTAATATACCAATTAATTTCTTTCAGGTCTTGCTCTCTCTTTATTATCAGAACAGTTCTTTTGAGAGCTATCGGAGTTATATGGGGAGAAGCCGCATAATTAAATATTGGGGTATAGGGGATATAAGGATATATAGAGTATATTTATTTCCTTTCTTTCTGTTTTCCATTCATTTCATACCCCCTCTCATATGTTCTTTCCCTTTACTTTATCTTTTCCCCTCTTTTTTCTTTTTCCCCTTTTCCCCTCTCTTTCTCTCCCCTCCTTTACATATTTTTTTTTTTTTTTTTTTTTAAATACCTTTATGAAATACGCTTGCCCTTTTAATTTTCCTTCAATTACCTTGGAGTAATAAGCAGCACGGAGCTGAGTCAGACCAGGTATACTGGGAGCTTCATCCCTCGCTCCACCGTCGGCGGCAAAAGAAAATCCCCTTCAGACAAGGCGGTCTCCCCAAATCAGCCGCCCGGGTATCGCCGAAAGGCAAGACAGGATAAAAGGTAAGTAGGGACTGCTTGGAGATTATTAGAACCGACCTTCCACTGGTGAATTAGTCTTAAGCGGTGTTTGAGCGGTGTTTTGCTTAGCGTGGTATCGTGAGGCAGCTACCACGCGCCGATCATCTCCAGCGGTTCCCTCCCCATTGCGGCCCGTACACCTTCCGGTCTACGTCATCACGTCTCGAGCTGTCCCCAATAAGAATAATTCTAACCAGATTTTACGTTTGCCGAATTTTAACTTTCCTAAATAAGATTCACCATCTTATATCAGAACAAGTCAATACCTCTGGATAAAATTTGGGTATGCTAACATTTGGCAAATTTACGTTAATATATCGTTATCTTTATTCCACCTGCAGGAATGGAATTTTTATAACCATATATTCCTTAGCTAATTATGATTTCTAATAATTGAAATCTGACCAAGATTTATCCTCATATATATTCCTGCTATTTGTAAAAATGTATTTAATTAAATAAAACCATCATAATTACGAGTTAGGTTGAAGATTTTCTATCAGATATGTAGATATGCCCAGGAATTTTGAATGCAAGTATGATGAAAAATGTGGAAAATAGAAAAGTTTTCAGAGTTCTGAAGTTGTGTTAGTTGGAAAAGATAAAGAATTAGGTGTGTCCAAGAGAGTGCTTGAGAGTTTGGAAGTGGGAGTCTTGAGTCCAGTCCAAGAGTCAGAATATGTAAGTCCCCGAGAGTTTGAGTGTATCCGAGAGTCAGAATCCCCTCTCTTCTCTTTGTCCTTATTTTTTAAAGGGGAAAACTCTCTGCATGTCACTAGTTGATAGGACCAATAGGGAACTGTGGGTGTGTCTTCCCTACAAACTATCATCTAGATTTTGGTCAGTAGGTGGCGCAATTACATCACCAAAAATGGGTTAACTGAATTTTGTGATGTGTTTGATGTAATTTTGTTATCTTTTTATGACCACTATATATCAAAGAACCTGTCAACTTCAAAGACTTTGGTTTGTTTGTTTTTGTCATATGAGCAGATGCTCTGCAAGAGCACCATTATTGCAACATAAATTTCTGGAGGAGCTATAATTGATTATGTGGAATGAAAAGACTTATGGGACTCTAAGATTTTCTTGATATTTACAGGATATATCAAAATGGAATAAGGATAGCCTTTTCATGCAGGTTGCTTATATCTGTCTACCATATTGGAACACTTTAGCATTGTCTTAACGTCTAGTTAAGTAGTTTATTTTTTAAAGGGGCCTGAGGCACAATTTATTTTTATTTTTGGATATTTTTTTGGAAGTCTGTAGATCTCTTTGGATTTTCTGGACCTTTTTGGACAGTTTGGATGTTTTAAACTGAGCAAATAAAAGTGAAGTTTTAAATTTGTTTTTGGCAAATATATAGTTATTGGATAATATAATACTCTGTTGGCAATATTGATTAAATTAAAATGGAGGAAAGTATGTTGCAAATAAGAGAGGAAACCCCAGAGATGGAAATGTTGCATTTCACGGAGGAGCAAGCCCTGAACATATTATAAGATACCACAAGTCTAGACCTCCCCACTACAATTACTACTAAAGATGTATACTTTAAGCAACTGAAGTTAAAGAAAAGGGAGGTAGAATTGGACCTAAGTGGTCTTTTTTTGTCAGACTATCACAAGGCTAAACAGATCCCAAGGGGTTTTACGGTACAAAATGCACCCACGATAGGGAGAATGAAACCCAAAGTAAGAAAAATTGGACCGCTGTTATGAATAAATGCTCAATGGATTTGATGCTTATCATAATCCAAGATGTAAGAGAAGATCTACAAGATATTAGACTAAAGATACAACAAGTAGAAAGTGAGAATGCAGTTATTTTAAGTTCCCCGGAAGGAATTAATCTCAATATAAAATTGAGTGAAGAAGTTTTGAAATATAAAAATCAATTGGTTAGGTTAGGTCCCCCTTCTCCCTCCCATAGTGTTCCTTATCCCCCCCCCCCCCCCATCCCTCCCATAGTGGTCCATATACCCCCCCTCCCTCCCATAGTGGTCCTTATCCCCCCCTCCCTCCCATAGTGGTCCTAATCCCCCCCTCCCTCCCATAGTGGTCCTTATACCCCCCTCCCTCCCATAGTGGTCCTTAACCCACCCCCTCCCTCCCATAGTGGTCCTTATCCCCCCCTCCCTCCCATAGTGGTCCTTATCCCCCCCTCCCTCCCATAGTGGTCCTTATCCCCCCCTCCCTCCCATAGTGGTCCTTATACCCCCCTCCCTCCCATAGTGGTCCTTAACCCACCCCCTCCCTCCCATAGTGGTCCTTATACCCCCCTCCCTCCCATAGTGGTCCTTATACCCCCCTCCCTCCCATAGTGGTCCTTATCCCCCCCCTCCCTCCCATAGTGGTCCTTATCCCCCCCCCTCCCTCCCATAGTGGTCCTTATACCCCCCTCCCTCCCATAGTGGTCCTTATACCCCCTCCCTCCCATAGTGGTCCTTATACCCCCTCCCTCCCATAGTGGTCCTTATCCCCCCCTCCCTCCCATAGTGGTCCTTATACCCCCCCTCCCTCCCATAGCGGTCCTTATACCCCCCTCCCTCCCATAGTGGTCCTTAACCCACCCCCACCCTCCCATAGTGGTCCTTATACCCCCCCCCCTCCCATAGTGGTCCTTATGCCCCTTTTTTTATTATTATTATTTTTTTTATTATTTCTTCTTATTTTATTTATATTTTTTTTTTTCGTCCCCCCTCCCTGCTTGATATATGGCAGGGAGGGGTGCTCTCCTTCCCTGGTGGTCCAGTGGCAGTTCAGTGGGGGGGAGAGGGGGGCTGGCAGAGCTGTAACTTACCTGTTCTGCAGCTCCTGTCAGCTCTCTCCTCCTCTGCGCCGTCCGTTCAGCTCTTCTGTCAGCTCCCAGTGTAAATCTCGCGAGAGCCGCGGCTCTCGCGAGACTTACACTGGGAGCTGACCGAGGTGCTGACCGGACGGCGCAGAGGAGGAGAGAGCTGACAGGAGCTGCAGAACAGGTAAGTTACAGCTCTGCCAGCCCCCCTCTCCCCCCAGTCTGTATTATGGCAATGTAAATTGCCATAATACAGACCTTGACTCGAGTATAAGCCGAGTTGGGGTTTTTTAGCCCAAAAAATGGGCTGAAAAACTCGGCTTATACTCGAGTATATACGGTACTTCCGATTCGAGACAAAGTGGTACTTACAAAAAGCGGGGACATCCATGGGGGCGGCTATGGCCCCCATGTATGCAAATTCTTACATGTACCAGTTTGAAAAGGAACATATCTTCAAAAAGTACTCTGACAGTATTATTAAATATTTTCGATAAATCGATGACATCCTGATCCTGTGGAAAGGGGTCACTCAGGAGGCGTCAGAATTTGTAAAGGACATACATGGATTAACAACACCAATAAGAGTGACCTCTAATATCAGTAATCATATTATACAATTTTTAGATTTGGAGATACTAATCGAACAAGGAAGGATTGAATACCAACTCTACAAAAAAACAACAGATCGAAACACAATGCTCCGTTATCAGAGTGTGCATCCCAAACGTCAAGAATTCCCTACCCTTTTTTCAATTTTGAGAGTAATGAGAAATAATTCTAGGTAAATTCAGTGCGAAAAACAACTACAGGAAATGTATAATAAATTTACACCGAGAGGATATAAAAGTAAAGTGCTGGATAGAGCACTTAAAAAAGCCAGAGAACAAAGAAGAGAGACAGAGAAGAAGCCGCGAGAGAAGAACACTAGAATTCCTTTTCCAATGATGTATAATACAGCTACTACTAAAATCTGTCAGACAGGAACTAGAAACTGGCACATTATGGACCAACGTTTTCCTACAGGAACAACAGGAATCTAAGGGATCTTCTGGTCCATACTGACCCGGTTCAAAGTTACATGCCAGCCAGTAAAAATGTAAACTACAGCTGTGTGAGATGTCTAGGCTGTGTGACCTGTGGACACCTCATACCTTGCAAGAGTTTCAATCATCCACATACGGGTCAACTGTTTAAAATTCAACACAGGATTAGTTGCCGTACAGATTACGTAATCTATAAACTGTCATGCCCCTGTGGTTTAAACTAAGTTGGCAAGACGGAAACAGCACTTTGCGAAAGAATAAGAGGGCGCAGGTCAAGCTTTAGATTGGCCTATAGGGACAATAAGTTAGACAAACCGGTGGCACGACACTTCCTGGAGAAAGGCCATCCCCTGGCCTCATTGAAGTGTGTGGCGATAGACCATCTCCCAACCTCGAGAAGAGGTGGCAACAGACAGGAGCAGTTACTACAGAAGGAGAAATGGTGGAATCAGAAGTTGGGAACATTGGCCCCTCATGGACTTAATGAGAAACTAACATACACTTCTTTCCTCTAACGGGTTATATGGCAGAGAGGGTCTTATTAGAACATAGCTCAGTATGGTTATAAGAATATGTGAATATGTCTATAATTGTGTTGTCAGGCCTATTTTTATTATTTTTTTAATTTTTTTTGTTTATGAAGTTGTATCAAATATACATCATTCTGGTAGTCTTTTAACCATGGTTCTGGATATTATGTAGGATGAGTTAAGGATCCTCTGTATGCAATGCCTCGTATGCTTTTATTTTTTCTTGTTTCTTAGATATAAAGTATGATTCATTCCTATTCTTAAGGAAATATTAGTACTTAGGTCTCTATAGGTATAGGTAGGTTTGGCACATGTAAAATTATACACGTAAATCTTTTTTATATATATATATATATATATATATATATATATGGGAGACTTTAGTAGTTTACATAGGATCACTTAGGTGGACTATTATGTAGCATTAGTATCACTTTAATATCATGCACTTAGCACTTTGTTGTTTATAGAATGTTTTTTTCTGCACAGACACAATTTATGATTATTTTTGATAATTAGGCTCAAATACCCTTTGATATTAGAGCAATATGAGCACTTCATTATTGTTAAACATCGTGTAATATGCACTTTGAGAAGTACTAGAGAGGGGAGGTTGCAGATTATATTTTGCATCTTATTAGGTTGTTATAATATTAAATACACTCTGAGCACTTGATTTTTGGGATATCAAGGAAAGTGTCCACAGGGGTTAATCAAGATATGTGTCAGACAGTATGACCTCTATATCAGTTAGAATCATTTACTAATTAGGCTTTCTTATATCATTAATTTTATGTAAGTAATGACAGTGGTTTATATATTCACTGGAAGCCGGTGTATGATCATACAGATGAGTGTGTATCTATACAACAGGCTTAATGCATTGGTACAATGTATTCCCTTAGCAAGGCGTGTGAAAGCTAGCTCCCGTGCGAGGGGTGGACACAGAGATAGCAGTTTGTCCAATACGGATGCGCCTGACGTCGCCATGGAGATGGAGGACGCGGGCTTTCAGGAAGTAACCTGAGCGCACGAAAAGAGAGACGTATGCTTCCTGTACCCACCCACCCGGAAGGGAGGATGGTCGGCCCCCTGCACATCTGAACTGTGAGTTTATTTGATTACTTTCCTTATTTAAGCAATGCTGATTTTTAAATATGTTTGTATTCAGTCCTGATGAAAGTTGCCTAGCGGAACTGAAACGTTGACCGTTGGAATAAAGAATAATTTTAGATTTTTTGAATAAACCTTGGGAGTGCTGATTTCTGTTGGCTGTATCTATTTAGTGCAATCGAGCACCGGGTCTGCTACTATGCAAGTTGGAGTGCAAGGCATTTTTTTCATATAATATATATATATATATATATATATATATATATATACATACATACATACATACACACACACACACAAATTAAAGCCTCTTGCACTCCTTCTCAAATAAATAGTACCAGGTGCCAAATCCCAAAAATATAAAATATCAAAAAAATAAAAAATACCGGCACTCATGGGTTTCTTTCATCCAATTTATTGTAGGTTAGTTGTGCTAGGTCTACGTTTCAGCTCCCGATCGGAGCTTTCATCAGGACAACAAAGGCATATAATATGACAAAAAAACAAACATATATAAGACATATTCAACATATAAACCAATAGACACTCACCACATCAGCTGTATCATGTTCCCCCTGATGCCCGGCGTGTACTCGGCGTGTACTCGGCGCAACTGCGCATGTGTGTCATTAGTCTGAACTTCCGCGTTACGTGAACGGGGGGTCGGGTCTAAATCTAGGTAGCGTCCCAGTCTCTTAGCAACCGCTGATACATTCAGCTCAGGTTGCTGCTGTGTTTCCAGCTACCATCAGGACGACATCTCCATTCGAAGAAAAGACCAGCCTCCCGGTGATATTGTGTTCAAATACTATGGCAGCAAGTACCAGTCGTACATCCTGATGAACATGAGAACTATCGAATACATATATATTAAAAGGTGGATGCAATTAATCTCAAACGCCACCTATCTATACAATGTAGAATAACTGTCATATAAATAAGGACAATATTAATGATGAAACTAACATACAAAAAGTGAAAAAATATAAAAATAAATATAAAAAATATGTAAAATATAAAAATAAAAAATATTTGTAGTCGGGGCAATATAGCCGTATACAGAAATCTAGCATATAATAACCATAACATCAATGAGTTGGAACCAGTCGGTTGTGGTGTGCCGGAACCGACAAAGCAGTAGGCCTGTAATAAAAGTGGGCCTACCTTAGAGGGTGTTTATGAATAGAGGGAGTGGTGGGTGGGGTGACTCGCCAGACCAGTAACGATAAGGTGGGAGTGGTTTGGCAGCCCCTTTAAAGGGAATTCAAGCCCCTCCCACAACTACAGGCCAAGCCTTCAAATTTGTAGTCGGGGCAATATAGCCGTATACAGAAATCTAGCATATAATAACCATAACATCAATGAGCTGGAACCAGTCGGTTGTGGTGTGCCGGAACCGACAAAGCAGTAGGCCTGTAATAAAAGTGGGCAAAAATGAAATACCATAAGACGTAATACGGTAACCAACTTCTTTCTTTATTTAGATAAGTCAAAACGTCTAAAAAGCCTGTAGTACACCGAATGATCGATCGGGGTCAGTGTTTAGGTGAAAAATGGAGTGGTTTGTTGGTTTGTACATGAAATTAAATGGGTGGGTACTGGTGGGCTAGCTAAATACCAAGCGGTGAAACAATTATGCTTTTGAGCGTGACATATGAGTCCCTGCTAGTTGCCAAGCGGCTTGAGAGGCACTATCTATGCGTGGGCCCGAGGGGAAGTTTGAGGCCACCGAACGTTGTGGCGGGGTGTTGGCCTCTCGGTGTCAATTAAAGCATAAGAAAGAATGGGAGTGACAGGTGAGGCCCTCTCTTTGCATTGTTGCGAGGCGGCTAGCTATGATTTGGCGTGAGGGGCGTAGTACCTCCGAGTATGAGGATGGGGATGTTGGCCTCGCGGGACCACTAGTCTATGGATTAAGATTAGAAAAGTTTACCTAATTGGGCCACATAACCTAGGACCAGTACCCTTTAAAACATAGAAAGTAATGGTTTCTGGCGTAGTACCTGATATGTGAGTCAGGCCGAGTTGTCAAAGAAGAGGTAAACAGTGACTTTAATAGTATCGAGTAGTTGACCTGTGGGCATGATGATATATAAATTCTGAATATAAGGTAGTAGTTTGGCCAGATCGTAGGCCCTAAAACCAGAACCTACCCGACACTCTGCAGATGGGATTTAACTGAGAGAAAGGTGACGGCTTCCTTGCTTGTAAAAGCTACCGTCCAATGAATAATAACCTAGAAGAGTAAATTACACACTTAACTAATTTCATATGTATTGTATGCCTTTACATGAATGATAATTAAATTCCAACCAACCTAGAAAGAAAATATAATTGATACGGGTGTCAGAATTCACAAATCCTAGTACGAATCCCTGGTAAGAAAAACCTGATTGGAAAAGGTCAGAAAAATCAGGACACCACTCTAGGTTTAAACGTATAGTAGAATTATAAGTGACTGTAATACCGTTTGTTACCAGTAGGGGTAAAATTCCCCTGGAGTACTGGTTGAAATTCGTGAGTAGTTATAATGAAAATGAATGAACTAGATGGAGTATTGATACATACGAATGGATACATTTTAATTGTAATTGAACCGAAAAGGAAATGTTATATATGTAACCGAATGATAGCGTTCGTTAGTTTAAGTAATATGAAACATATGCGAGTGGCTAAGGGAATTTAGCCGAACGGTGTACTGTATGAAACGAAAAGTATCGAACGCTGGTTGAAACGAACGGGGCTCTGCCGTGTAAAGCTGGGAAGTTTGCAGCGGTTGCTTTACGGCAGACCTAACTTACGGTTTATTCAGCGGCAAGTAACGAACGGGCTGTGTGGACGCAGGCGACGGGAAGGAGAGCCAAGGGAGCACCGGACCAGGAGACCACGAGGAAACAGGTAAGAAAATTCAAAATGGCGGTCTGAACCGGAAGTAAATGTTTCTGACTAGCCAGACCAGTAACGATAAGGTGGGAGTGGTTTGGCAGCCCCTTTAAAGGGAATTCAAGCCCCTCCCACAACTACAGGCCAAGCCTTCAAATATATACCGTATATACTCGAGTATAAGCCGAGTTTTTCAGCACATTTTTTGTGCTAAAAAACCCCAACTCGGCTTATACTCGAGTCAGAGTCTGTATTATGGCAATTTGCATTGCCATAATACAGACAATGGGGGCTGTGGGGGCTGCAGCCCCCACAGCCCCCTCCTACACAGTGCCCATCCACTGGACCACCAGGGAAGGAGAGCCCCCCTCCCTGGCCAGCTAGCAAGCAGGGAGGGGGGACAAAAAATTTTATATATATTAATAATAATAAAAAAAATAATTAAAAAAAAATAATAAAATAATAAAATAATAATAATAAAAAAATGTAATGAAACAAAAAAAATATTAAAATAATAATTAAAAAATAAAAATGCCCACCCCCCACCAAGGCTCTGCATCACACTCTGCATTACATACACACATACACACACTGCATTCATACACACACACACACACACACTGCATTCATACACACACACACACACACTGCATTCATACACACACACACACACACTGCATTCATACACACACACACACACACTGCACTCATACACACACACTGCACTCATACACACACACACTGCACTCATACACACACACACTGCACTCATACACACACACACAGCATTCATACACACACCCTGCATTCATACACACACCATTCTCATACACACACACTGCACTCATACACACACACACTGCACTCATACACACATACACTGCACTCATACACACACACACTGCACTCATACACACACACACTGCACTCATACACACACACACTGCACTCATACACACACACACTGCACTCATACACACACACACTGCACTCATACACACACACACTGCACTCATACACACACACACACACTGCACTCATACACACAGCATTCATACACACACCATTCTCATACACACACACTGCACTCATACACACACACTGCACTCATACACACACACTGCACTCATACACACACACTGCACTCATACACACAGCATTCATACACACACAGCATTCTCATACACACAGCATTCATACACACACAGCATTCTCATACACACAGCATTCATACACACACAGCATTCTCATACACACAGCATTCTCATACACACACACTGCATTCATATACACACTGCACTCATTATATACACACACTGTAAATAAATATTCAATTAATATAATTTTTTAAGGATCTAATTTTATTTAGAAATTTACCAGCAGCTGCTGCATTTCCCACCCTAGTCTTATACTCGAGTCAATAAGTTTTCTCCGTTTTTTGGGGTAAAATTAGGGTCCTCGGCTTATATTCGGGTCGGCTTATACTCGAGTATATACGGTAATATAAAATATGAGAAATAAAAATATGTGTATCAACTTCATCAAGAAGGTGTGAAATGTACGAATACATATAAGAAGATACCCAGGCACCTATATTGTGAAGTGACCCTGGGTAATATGTGTCCAATGTTTGCGTGTGTAACATGTCTTTCTTTTCTTTTTTCTTTCTCTCTCTCTCGCTCTCTCTCTCTCTTTCTCGCTCTCTCTTTTTCTCTCTTTCTCGCACTCTCTTTTTCTCTCTCTCTCGCTCTCTCTTTTTCTCTCTCTCTCGCTCTCTCTTTTTCTCTCTCTCTCGCTCTCTCTTTTTCTCGCTCTCTCTTTTTCTCTCTCTCTCGCTCTCTCTTTTTCTCTCTCTCTCGCTCTCTCTTTTTCTCTCTCTCTCGCTCTCTCTTTTTCTCTCTCTCTCGCTCTCTCTCGCTCTCTCTTTCTCTCTCTCTCTCGCTCTCTTTTTCTCTCTCTCTCTCGCTCTCTTTTTCTCTCTCTTTCTTTCTTTTTTTCTTTATATCTCTCTCTCTCTCCGTCACTCATGGGTTTCTTTCATCCAATTTAATGCAGGTTAGTTCTGCTAGGTCAACGTTTCAGCTCCCGATCGGAGCAAAGGCATATAATATGACAAAAAACAAACATATATAAGACATATTCAACATATAAACCAATAGACACTCACCATATCAGCTGTATCATGTTCCCCCTGATGCCCGGCGTGTACTCGGCGCAACTTAGTCTGAACTTCCGCGTCACGTGATCGGGGGGTCGGGTCTAAATCTAGGTAGCGTCACAGTCTCTTAGAAGTGACCCTGGGTAATATGTGTCCAATGTTTGTGTGTGTAACATGTATTAAAGAGGTATTCCTTCATTTATCAAATACAAAAAAAAAAATAGCGTGACATAAATATGTGCAATTTAGTGTATAATAGTACTAAATACAAGAGCTAAAAAGTACTACGCCCCTAAAAATGACAGACAGGTTAATAAAGGTTAATAAAGGCAAATGTTAATCAAAGCATACAGAATCCACACAGTCATGATTTAAATATGTAGATAGTTATCGGTGAGTGTCTATAGCCATGCTCATCAATATTATTAGATGCATTAAATCAATTATAAAGTTAAAAAGGCCAGACATTTCCTGGATAAGCAACATCCATTGTCTGCTTTGCGCTGTGTGGCATTTGATCATGTCCCTATTGCAGCTAGAGGCGGAGATAGAGGGAGACTCCTCTTACAAAGAGAGACTTATTGGATAATGGAACTTGACACTCTTTCCCCTAAAGGCTTAAATGAAAAATGTTCCTTTATCTCTTTTTTATATTTTTTTATAATTAATTTTTCATATTGTTTTCTATAATTATCCTCCTCTTTTGATATATATGTCCTTCCAACCCAATTAAGTATGGAAGAAGGAATATTTCCGAGGGTGACCCTTCTGAAATATTATTTTTAGGAGGGACCTTTGGAAAGAATTCTTTCAAAAAAAAAATTTTAATTAGAAAATATAAAAATCTCTTTTTAACTTTATAATTGATTTAATGCATCTAATAATATTGATGAGCAAGAGAGAGAGCAAGAGAGAGAGCAAGAGCGCGAGCGAAAGAGAGCGAGCAAGAGCGAGCGCGAAAGAGAGCGAGAGCGAAAGCGCGAGAGCGAAAGAGCGAGAGAGCGCAAGAGAGAGCGCAAGAGAGAGCGCGAAAGAGAGCGCGAAAGAGAGCGCGAAAGAGAGCGCGAAAGAGAGCGAGAGAGAGAGCGAGAGAGAGAGCGAGAGAGAGAGCGAGAGCGAGAGAGAGAGCGAGAGAGAGAGCGAGAGAGAGAGCGAGAGAGCGAGAGAGAGAGAGCGAGAGAGCGCGAGAAAGCGAGCGAGAAAGCGAGAGAGAAAGCGAGAGAGAGAGAGAGCGAGAGAGAGAAAGCGAGAGAGAGAGAAAGCGAGAGCGAGAGAAAGCGAGAGCGAGAGAGAGAAAGCGAGAGAGAGAGAAAGCGAGAGAGAGAGAGAGAAAGCGAGAGAGAGAGAGAGAAAGCGAGAGAGAGAGAAAGCGAGAGAGAGAGAGAGAAAGCGAGAGAGAGAGAGAGAAAGCGAGAGAGAGAGAGAAAGCGAGAGAGAGAGAGAACGCGCGAGAGAGAGAGAAAGCGAGAGAGAGAGAGAGAGAGAAAGCGAGAGAGAGAGAGAGAGAAAGCGAGAGAGAGAGAGAGAAAGCGAGAGAGAGAGAGAGAAAGCGAGAGAGAGAGAAAGCGAGAGAGAGAGAAAGCGAGAGAGAGAGAAAGCGAGAGAGAGAGAAAGCGAGAGAGAGAGAAAGCGAGAGAGCAAGAGAAAGCGAGAGAGCGAGAGAAAGCGAGAGAGAGAAAGCAAGAGAGAGAAAGCGAGAGAGAGAAAGCAAGAGAGAGAAAGCGAGAGAGAGAAAGCAAGAGAGAGAAAGCGAGAGAGAGAAAGCGAGAGAGAAAGCGAGAGAGAGAGAGAAAGCGAGAGAGAGAGAGAAAGCGAGAGAGAGAGAGAGCGAGAGAGAGAGAGAAAGCGAGAGCGAGAGAGAAAGCGAGAGCGAGAGAGAAAGCGAGAGCGAGAGAAAGCGAGAGAAAGCGAGAGAGAGAGAGAGAAAGCGAGAGAGAGAGAGAAAGCGAGAGAGAGAGAAAGCGAGAGAGAGAGAAAGCGAGAGAGAGAGAGAAAGAGAGAGAAAGTGAGAGAGCAAGAGAAAGCGAGAGAGAGAAATCGAGAGAGAGAAAGCAAGAGAGAGAAAGCAAGAGAGAGAAAGCAAGAGAGAAAGCAAGAGAGAAAGCGAAAGAGAGAGCGAGAGAGAAAGCGAGAGAGAGAAAGCGAGAGAGAGAAAGCGAGAGAGAAAGCGAGAGAGAAAGCGAGAGAGAAAGCGAGAGAGAAAGCGAGAGAGAAAGCGAGAGAGAAAGCGAGAGAGAAAGCGAGAGAGAGAGAGAGAGAGAAAGAGCGCGCAATATACCTGTCGGTGGTGCCTACGATTGTTTCTCACATAACACGCATATTGTTTCTTCTGTAGGTATCAACAACTATAGAAGCACAATAACATGGACCATGGACTCCCCCAAGCAGGAGCAGAACCTGCAGGCTATGATAAACATGGCAGCCTCAGTTGAAAAAGGACCTTGCACGGGCCCTCCCACAGATATCAAAGGATAGTGGTGCTTCGGGGTCTCCCGTGGAAGATTCCACCGACTCAGACTCCTTCGAGGGAGTAAGTGAGAGCGCCCAAACGCTACTGGATAGGGGGCGACACGGGGCCCCGTGCCCAAACAGCAAGGCCCCAGCAAAGCTAGCAAAGAAGACAGACTGAGCCTCTCAAACTCCATTAGACCCCCTCTCAGACGATGAGGAGGACTCCCTTCCCCCTCAACCTCTCTCCATCCTACACAAGTGGAGGGCGGACCAGTCACCTTCCGATAACAAAGACAGGTGGCATGGGGACGACCCTGAAGACTCTTCATACATCAAGGAATCTGTGGTCATAGCTTCTCAAACTAGCCCTTCGGGGGGCAATTTGGATGTCTTCCTGGACACAACTGTGGAAGCACTCTTCTATCCCCATACCATCCGGCACCCCAGATCCACCAAATGGTCCTTACACGAACGCTTGGCACAATTAATCCATTATTGGATCCAAAGACCCCTGTATCGAGAGATTTGCAAACATCTATGGGCGGAATGCCCCAGACCCTCTTTGCCGGAGAAGGTGGCCGTTACCTCGGTATTTGGCACAATGGTCTCCACATACCTGACTTGCACCGGGGCGCGACTCGAGGAAAGGCATCCTGGGACAGCTGGCCTGGAGTTTACTAACTGACCAAGCTTTCTCTCAGGGCCCCCCCCCTGGACCGGTCCTGCGTAAGCCGTTTATCAAAGAGCTCCACAAGCACATGAACTTATACACTACCCTCAACAGTCTTCAATAAGGATAGTATTTCATACAACATCCTCCAAGGTTTTTGGCAGGACTGACCGACAACGGGATTGTGTCGCCAGCCGATTCTGGATGTTGGGCCATCGAGGATCCCAAGCACCCATGTTTTTCCCCGGATACACTACCAATTCCTCCACATGCAAAGATCGGAATACAATAGAGGGAGCCACGCCCACGGCAGAGCCAGAATACCCACAAGTGAGCCCTATTACTACTTGCCACTCAATTCTGTTATATGCTGTCAGACTGTCTCACTGTCTCGCTAAAAGGATTCAGAGCTTACCCATGCATTTAAAAAAAAAATCATACACATGCCGGGAAGAGACAGAGAGAAATATATTAGTGTAACATTGTTACAATCAACCAATTAAAATAATTTGTTTTAAAAAGGGAATACTCACAATTATAGAGCCTTTTTGATGTTATGGCTCTGAATGTGCTCGTTTTCTGTGCCTTTGAGGTAGCAACAGAGACCTGTCCTGTAGCCCTTTACAAACTCTGTGTGTGTATGTGTATATATATATATATATATATACACACACACACACACACCGTATATACTCGAGTATAAGCCGACCCGAATATAAGCCGAGGCCCCTAATTTTACCCCCAAAAACTGGGAAAACCTATTGACTCGAGTATAAGACTAGGGTGGGAAATGAAGCAGCTACTGGTAAATTTCTAAATAAAATTAGATCCTAAAAAAATTATATTAATTGAATATTTATTTACAGTGTGTGTATATAATGAATGCAGTGTGTGTGTATGAGTGCAGTGTGTATGTGTGTGTATGAGTGCAGTGTGTGTGTATGAGTGCAGTGTGTGTGTATGAGTGCAGTGTGTGTGTGTATGAGTGCAGTGTGCGTATGCAGTGCGTGTATGAATGCAGTGCGTGTGTATGCAGTGTGTGGGCTGTAGGGAGCTGACCTGGGAGCTGCACGGACCGGAGGAGAGAGAAGGGAGCTGACAGGAGCTGCAGGAAAGGTAAGTTACAGCTTCCTGCCAGCCCCCGGTCCTTGTCTGTATTATGGCAATGTAAATTGCCATAATACAGACAATTGACTCGAGTATAAGACGAGTGGGGGTTTTTCAGCACAAAAAATGTGCTGAAAAACTCATCTTATACTCGAGTATATATATATATATATATATGCCTGATCCTGATGAAAGTTCCAGAGGGAACTGAAACGTTGATCTTTTAATATGGAAAATCAATAAACTAAGTTTTAACTTCATCAAGTCCGTGAGTGCTGATCACTATCTACATATATCTACATATATATATACATATATATATATACATATATATATATATATATATATATATATATATATATATATAATTATATATATATATATGTAGATAGTAGACATAAAGTGCAAGAAAAATAGTGCAGAACGTATGAACAATCAATAATTATATTAACCCCTTAAGGACGGAGGACGGTTCAGGACCATCATCGGCATTTTTGCGTTGCCGACCGATGACTGTCCTGAACCGTCCTAACTTTAAGATGGACCCTGGGGGCCATGTGATCGCTCAGAGGGATCACATGGTCACAATAGGTGTCCATGTGTCTGCCTGCAGGGGGACTGTCTGTGCTGACAGGCAGTCTCCCTGCTAGTGTAAAATCAAAGAAAAAATAAAGTTAATGTTAATAATAAAAAAAAAATTATATATATGTGTGTATATATATGCTATATAGAAATATATTATATCTATATAATATATGTCTATATATCATATATATAATATCATACTATGTGTATTTTTATATTAATATGTACATATATTAATATAAAAATACACTTCTAATTAAATTACACATGTATATATATATAATAACTATATATATTGTATATATATTTTTATAAAATACAAATAAGAAGTAAATTAAATTAAAAAAAAATTAAAATAATGAATTAAAAAAAATTATATATCTATATGAAATTTTATTCTAACTGTATTTTAAAATTAAAATATATACGGGGGCGGGGCCGGGCCGCCGAGCAGAGCGGTCGCAGGATGGCTGAGCTCCTGCAAACGCAGACATTTTAAAGCTCACAAAACATGTCTTTCAGCACCCAACTCACCCACTACTGTGGCCCTCGATGGACTCGGGCTACCGGAACCAGGGAGAGGCTTGCTCCCTGAGTTTTAGTCCCCTGGAGGGGAGGTCTCTGCAGCAGCGAGCGAGACCTTCCCTGGCGGTGAGTGGAGTGGACGGCCTCCGCTCCACTATCCCGCCTAACGGAGCCTGACAGCAATTCTACCCCGGTGCGGTCCCGTTCCCCCCCCCTCTGGACCGGGGGGGGGGTGATCCCGGTCCACACCCAGTGACCGCGACTGTGAGACAGTGTGGCCAGATTGCTGCCTCCAAAATGGCGGGCGCCATGTGCACAGACAGCAGGAGGTAAATCTTATCCCTCCCAAGATTCTAACTACAATGGCTTCTACCTCCTGATCCCAGCCATCGCGGCCACTTAAGCCAGCAGTGTGAGGCACAGAGGACCCGAACAAGCGGAAAACAGCGGCTGCACGGGGGAGACGGAGAGGTGCTCAGCAACCTTCCCTGCCAGGAGCGCGTGTGCCAGCTGCCGGTGCGACATCTGTACTGGAGGACAGATCGGGCGCTCACACAACACCCAGCCTGCAACAAGACTGCCCGAACTGCGGACTCTAACGGACTGCACTCCACGACACACCCGATGACAGCCTGAAAAGCTCACCCACTATTGTGGATCCGACCAGGACCCTGCTCCCAGCCTGGTTGCCACGGGCATAAGCTTAGGACGGTACTCAACCGGTCCAAGACAGCACCCGGACTAATTAATTATACTGGACAACAATTACCCAGCGGTCCACAGCTCCTAGGCCAGCACTGCCGACCATACCACTCTGGGACCTACCTAAGATGGCGGAGGCTAATGTCACACATATTGTTTAGCACTTGTTTTCCTTTATTAGTATTTCAGTAAGCCTGTCTCACAAGCCTGTCACTTACAAGCCTGTTATTCATAAGTTTACAAGCAGATTTCTAACTATTTCATGTTCAGACTCAGATGCATGTCACACGATCTCCCTTTTGTCACTCCTCTGACTCTTACTTTCTGACTTTCATGATACTTTTTAAGCGGGAATTTAATCTGTTGTTCACCTTCATACATATTCTACTTTTAAAAATGTGCAGTACCTCTCATGTCATGATACTGTTTTCAACTGTTACTGGTATGAAGCTTGATATGGCTATCGTGGCTACTCAAGTGTAATGTAATGCTTGCACAACAAAAATAAAGAATTTAAAAAAAAAATGTAAATATATACATTTATATCAAAATACACTTAGAATGAAATTGTATATATATCTATGTATATATAAATAAATAAAAATAATACGAAATATACGTTTATATACAAAATTACATAAATAATTATATAAATATACACGCAGACTTACAATATGTAAATGTGCATATATATTTAAATTCTACGTGCGTATTTATGTAATATTTTTACATAATTAAATAATTGTATTAATTGCAAATTGAGGGACCTGCCTGCCAACCCAGGCCGAAATTGCAGAGAATTTAATTTGCTAGCACTGTATTTTACTCTGTAACTTTCTATGACACCCTAAAACCTGTACATGGGGGGGTACCGTTTTACTCGGGAGACTTTGCTAAACACAAATATTCGTGATTCCAAACAGTAAAACCTATCACAGCGATGATATTTTCAGTGAAAGTGACTTTTTCAAATTTTTTACACACAAACAGCACTTTTACTGATGATATCATTGTTGTGATATGTTTTCCTGTTTTGAAACACTAATATTTGTGTTCAGCAAAGATTCCCGAGTTTAACAGTACCCCCATGTACAGATTTTATAGCGTTATAGGGAAAGTTATAGGGTCAAATATATAGGTCAAATATTTTTACATTGAAAATGGCCAGGTTGGTTACGTTGCCTTTGAGAGCGTATGGTAGCCCAGGAATGAGAATTACCCCCATGATGGCATACCATTTGCAAAAGAAGACAACCCAAGGTATTGCAAATGGGGTATGTCCAGTCTTTTTTAGTAGCCACTTAGTCACAAACACTGGCCAAAATTAGCGTTCAATTTAGTTTTTTACTTTTTCACACACAAACAAATATGAACGCTAACTTTGGCCAGTGTTTGCGACTAGGTGGCTACTAAAAAAGACTGGACATACCCCATATTGAATACCCTGGGTTGTCTACTTTAAAAAAAATATGCACATGTGGGGTGTTATTCAGAGAATTCATGACAGATAATAGTGTTACAATGTCACTATTGATAAATTTGAAAAAATGTATGTTTTGAAACCACAATATCCTACTTGTACCTATAGCCCTATAACTTGCAAAAAAAAAAAGCAAAAAAGCATGTAAACACTCGATATTTTAAAACTCAGGACAAAATTTTGATTCTATTTAGCAGTTTGTTTTTTTTAATTCGCTTTTGTAGATGAGCAAAATATTTTTCAAGTAAAAGTCAAGAAACAAGTATTTTTTTCATTTTTTTCATCATATTTTTTTATTTTTTTAAATTAAATTACATGAGATTATATAAATAATGGTATGTAAAGAAAGCCTTTTTTGTCCTGAAAAAAACAACATATAATTTGTATAGGAACAGTAAATGAGAGAGCGGAAAATTACAGCTAAACACAAACACCACAAAAGTGTAAAAAGAGTCCTGGTCGCAAATGTACAACATCGCAAAAACAGTCCAGTCCTTAAGGGGTTAAAGTGTCCACAGGTTACTGTTTACCTTAATTTGGAGCCCATATGTTACTGGCTCCAAGTTTAGCACAACCATGCCAATTTGGAGTGACAAGGACCCCCTTGAGATGGAGATGGCAAGAATGCTGGTCCAAGAGGATTGTGCAGATTAAAAATGGTTTAAACATTATTAAATTATAAACAAAAGTAAATTCCACGCGGGAGATAAAAACAAAGTAAATAAAGAATAAAATATATTGTCCTCAGTCCGAATGAAATGCCTGTATATCAGGCGATACGTGTCTCGGATACCTGGAGGACAATATATTATATTATTCTTTATTTACTTTGTATCTGCACCCCCATCCTATGGCGCAACACATACCTTACCACCTCCCCACCCCCCCTCCGCTACCCCCATAGTTAGGGGTTACCATGCGCTGGCATTTAACCAACCTATTTAAAGCCTGCATTTAACCAACCTATTTAAAGCCTGTTTAAGGCCTTTTATGCTTCATGATCCCACTGTTTCTGCTTTTCAAGCAATGCGTAACCATACTTGCTGCTGGCATGTTTTCTCATGTGATCCTGTATGTTTCCTTTTATTATAATTTTATGATCCAGTATGGTTTAAAACAAGAAGCATATATTTAGTACATCGAAGAGGGACAAATGTGAGCGAGCTAGATAGGTTAGTCTATGACACTGGACTTAAGTATATTTAGCTTTTCACCAATGGCCCAGTATATCTGATGTTAATTTTGTTTATAAAAAAATAATCAATATATCTTATCTATAATATACCAAAAAACAGAAATTCTTGCCTCATGATTACCTGAAAACCACAAAAACCACCGCAAAAATAAAGAGTTCTTTTAAAAAATAAAAAAAATATGTTGTTATTCACTAAAGTAACATTTTTTATTTTATTTTTTTAAATGTGTAATTTCCCAAAATAATAGGTTTGTAAGCATGCTTACCGTTGTGAGCCTGAGTATTCCACCAGCATCGTTGACTATTACACGGTGAACATTTCCTGAAATTAAGCCTTCTGAGTCATGGCTTTCCCATATAACTGTGCCTTCAAACCCCTAAGAGAGACATGCACATTGGTATTTGGCTTTCATATAGAACCATGCCTTCAAACCCCCCAAAGAGAAATGTACATTGGTATTTGAATTTGAAACTGCCGAAGCACATATTCTACAAGTTCACTACAAATAAACAGTACATAGAAAAGATTGTAGAATAAAGCAGACGATAACTCAAACAAGAAAATACAGTAATATGAAAAAAACAAAAAACATTGAATAACATGAATAGAATACTTCACCATAACAGGACTAACTTAATGTGGTTTATCTTTTCACTTTTTACATTGTTTTATGTTTTGCTGTATAAAATTTTGTTTAAACTCCTATTTGTGAGTTAATAAAAAGCTGTGATTTTAAGAAAATGGTTTAGTACCAAATCAAATTCTTCTAGTACAATATACTCAATTTTTCTTTAACTTATTGCTAGATTAATATTGTTTTGGCTAATATTGATAAAATGCAAAGAAAAACAAAACACGTTAGGTTGCTAGGGGCCATGTTAATGTTTGCTGTTGACTTTTTGGTGGTATGCTGTTAACTTTATGCACATTTATATTAACACCATGGAAATAAATATTATGGTTTTATAACTCTACTGCGGTTTCAGGCTTGCGTGAAATCTGGAGGTCTCATTAGCAAGGGTTCTGTTGGGACCTCTACAATAAGAAATTAATTTACATGTTAAATTATAATTACTAGATGCAGTAAATTAGGGGTAAATTTTGCATTTTGTTTTGACAAAAGGACAGTAAGAGAGAAATAAATATTTGTGTAAAGCTCACCTCTGGTAAAATAAACTGTTCCACTGGCTTATACCATATCCTGTTCACCTGAACGCCAGAGCTTGCTGGACTAAACCGGGCACTAAATAAAGATTCCTGTTTAACATGCAAAATAAAGACATACAATACAAAGAATTAAAAAATTTTTTTTAAGGAATCTCTATAAGTAATAACATCACAGGTTTCATATTTTCAAGCATTCTCATAGATAATCCTTGCACTCAAAATTGTGGTAGTTAAAACAAGAATCATTTTATTGAAATATAGAATATGAAATAGTTAGGTAAAAGTGGTACCAAAATAGACAGAATATAACGCACTCTTGGGAACTGAAAACAGAAACCACAACAGGGCAATCTACACCCTAAATGCCCTTTAATTTATAGCCACGCCCCCAAAACGGTCAAATTCAACCGTTTTGACGGGCTGTGACGTCATTAGCGTCATAAAAAAGGGTGGAGCAACATCAGCCACAGTTGGAACTGCTGGTGAGAAGAGAGGGACCATGGGAAGGGTCCCTCTTCCCTTCATGGACCTCCCCAGGCTGTGTCACAGCATGGGCAACATAATGTAATGTGACAGCTGTTTTGTCAACAGTTAGATCTAGCCATGAAACGCATATAGCTTGTGTGGACATGCATCTGTCTATGTGCCCCTTTCCCCAATGAGTAATTTTTTCCCAATATTTTTGCTGACTGACAAATATTTTTGTGTTTTTGTAACTATTTTATTATTTTGTATTCCAATTAAGAGGATGATTTTTTTTTTATTGATTTTTTTTTTAGCCACCACAACAAAGTCTACATTTTGGATAGTAAGGATTAACTATGGGAATGTTTGGCTTTTCTTGAAGGGGGCTATCCTGTATAATGCACCACTATATATCCTTACATCCTGTATAATTCACTGCTAATTCAACATCAATTGGAAAGACACCAAACAGTTAGTTGTTTCCCTTTGATTCTCACATTAGTTCAGACAAAATAGCCAGACTTTAAAGGGACACTATAGTGTTAGGAATACAAATGTGTATTCTTAACAATATAGTGTGCTATTCACCGTTTAGTTGACACCCCAGGCAAAGGTTGAAAATGTATCACCTGATTTCTTGTCTCATCATAAGGCTTGAGCTTTTGGAAAGTACTGGGAAGCTAATATGCATGTGCAGCAAAATGCAGCACCTATCAGATCAGATTGAAATAGCAAAATTTTACTCTACCGAGTGGCAGCCATTAGAGATATTTAAACCTGTGTAAACATGTAAACCTACAGAATGGCAATTTTTACATATGCAGAGTTAAATTGAAGGGCACATGGAAACCAGACCACTTTATTACAATGATGTCCCTTTAAAGTTACTTGCTATCACACAGGGGCGGATCCAGTACCTAATCTCGGGAGGGGCACTGGAAGATTATTTAAAGGAACAATCCAGACACAATAACAACTACAGCTCTATGTAGTGGATATGGTGTCAGGAGTGCTATGGTGCTCTCCCAGAATAAGTAGTCAACCCGTTATAGAACAGTTTGACAACTTACCTGGGGACTGCCGACATAGAGGCTGTAGTAGGGATTATGGGCATTAGTGTGTGATGGGTGCAGTGTGTGTGAAAGGTTCAGTATGTGTAAGGAGGCAGTTTGTGTGTGTAAGGAGGCAGTTTGTGTGTGAAGGATGCAATTTGTGTGTGAGGGGCAGGGCTGTCAACATAAATAGGCGAACTAGAAATTTGCCGAGGGCGCCGGCCTGCTCGGGGAGCCCACCGGGATGTTTCCTAGGCTGCCCCTGTTTTGGGACGCACTGCTCCTGCCCCCTCCCAAAACGCCAGGCCGATCCTCCAGGCGCCCGGAAGTGGGGGTGCCAAGGGGAGCCCTGTCACAAGGGGGACCAGGAAGTGGCCACCTCAGAGTGTCCCTGATGCGGTGCTTTTTAGGAGTGGCAGAGCAGGCAACTGCTAAACATGATGGCAGGTGCCTGCTCTGCCAAGAAATGCCATAGGAGAGGGGGACAGGATGCAGGTGGCGGTATTGTGGGCGGCAAGGGAGAATCCTCTTGCAGCTTCCCACTCCTCCCACGCACGCCCTCTGTGATGCCGGGAGCCGGAATATGACGTCATTCCGACCCCGGCATACTAAACAGCGTGCTGGAGGAGTGAGAAGCTGCCCCACACTGGACCCTAGGAAGGTAGGGAGGCTGAGTTTGCCTCAAAAAAAATAAAATTGTGGGGGTGTGGTCTAACCACAGAAGCGGACAGTCGCACGGCCTCAGAGCTCCGGCTAAACGAAGAGAAAACTAACCTTTAATATAGGGGTGACCCCCTCAAAAAAGGCACCTAAGAAACGTCTTACACTCACTAATGGGTAAGAAAACGAAAAAACTGAAGCCTTACCGACCCCAGCAGGGGAGAAGCATCGGGGACCTCTGGCGGCAGGCACATGGCGCCCAGGAGTCTGCAATGGCGGCTCTCCATGGCGGCTGCTCCGACTTCTCCGACGGAATGTCGGAGGAAGGGGACGATGACCACACGCTGGCAACGGCTCGGCAAATGGCCACACAAGTAGCACCTCAGCAAAGAACTCCCGATGCCGCCCCAGTAACCTTAACGGCCATCAGGGAACTCATGGCAGAGCTCCACACTAAAATCTCGGCGGACGTGGCCATGATCCGTGAGGACCTACGGGGCCTGACAGGCCGCATCGGAGAAATGGAGCACAAAACACAAGCCCACTCACAACAAATTAATGTCCTCACACGACAGGTGGAAGAGCTCACAAAACAGAGCGCAACTTATGAGAGTAGATTCGACGCCCTTGAAGACAAGAGGAGACAGAAGAACATAAAACTAAGGGGTGTAGGGGAGACGGTGCCACCAGAAGAACTCCCACACCTCGCAAGGCGCCTCCTGACAGCCATACTTCCACCAAAACAGGCTAAAACGATATCGCTGGAGGGTATTTTCCGACTACAGAAGACGATTAAGGCACCAGCCGCAGCTACCGGGGACATTGTGATACAGTTCCAGACCCTCAGGGACCGGGCGACAGTGATGGTAGCAGTCAGAGGGCAAACTCCCTATAACTTCGAGGGAATGTCTCTAACTTTCTTTGCTGACCTGTCAGGGGGAACCCTTGCTTGGCGACGGTCGCTCCGACCACTTACCTCCCTCCTACGCACGAAGACCATCAGCTACAGATGGAGCCAGTCTTGATCACTCCAGATACCACGCAGAGACGCCGTCATCACCATACGGGACTTATCGGAGGCACCAAGCCACATGCTCGCACTGGGACTACCACCGGACTCGCTGGGCCCGACAAACCCTCATGGATGGGACCCACGGGCTACCAGTGTCTTTGTACCCAGGGACAGAGCGCTAACCACTAGAGCGGGGTCCACAACTTAATTCCAAGCAGGACCGGACCCACGCACGAGCTAATGACTTGGATGGAACTGCTGAATGCTCCGGCTTCACTGTGGACATTTGCCGCCGAGCATGAGACAGGGACCAGATCTGCCATACTTTTTTGTGATGCAAGTACGGCCAGCTGAATACCACCCGCTCATACTGATCTGCTAATTATTGTTCTTATTGTTTTTATTCATTGTCATGTGCTCCCTTCTCTGCCATAGGGGTCTATGGTGGCGGGGCCCTCTCAGGCAGTAAAGGGGTTTAAACCATTCAAGCCACTTGCTAATGGGCTGCTGGGAAAAAGCTAGTCTCTCACGAGCAATGTTGGGGGTATATTGGCATCCCATAAGACTAGTTGGTATCCTTAGAGGACGAAGGTATAAACTATCCCCTCCCTGCAGTTAAAATGGACTACGGGAATAGAGAAATCACCTTAGACGCCTTGATATCTGGTACAGTAAGCTTACGAGAGGTGTATGTCTTATGTAACTCACACAGTAACAACGAAAGAAAAAAAAAAAAAAAGGGAACCAGAATAAAACTCACGCATACCCCAGTAATTAACGACACCTCAACCGACTAGGGTTTCCTCGTAAAATAATTTTGGGACGGCATGCAAACACAACCAATAAGGTCTCACATGCCTTTACCGTAAACACCCTAATGCCCCCTCCAACATACCCTCCAGACCCCGGTGGTCCTCCTAACCACCCCATAATATTCATACCCAGTTCTCAGGCCTACATCTCGTGGCTTCTTAGCCCATAGTACTCCCAACGTCTCCTTCTAGATTCCATCTCACGAGGCACTTACCACTGCTTCATATAATAAGGGATTTTCGCTTCTGGGCTCTACTGTTTTTAATTAGGCTGGGCCAGTGGGAGCTTTATACGAAGGTTTTATATTGAGTTTTTACGTATAGAGTAAGGGTTTCTATACATGTATATATGTTTTATTGGTATATTTGTTTTTTGCTTTGTTTTTGTGTTTTTTTTTGTCGTTTAAGATAAGCTAAACCTTCTGCAGCATCCCTGATGGGGCTGGACTCTTCCTGCACTCCCTATATTGACCTACAATGCTCTTAATTGAGGCGATAATGGGTGATGCGATACACTGCTCGGTGTACTTTGAGCCCTTTTACTAGCCCAATGTCGTTCATGGCAGCTAGATATCTGAGACAATCGCCCTAACCTTTTATTAAGGAAGAATACAACAGGTACCATTGAACCAGTCCACATTACCTGCCGTTTGCAAAACTGCATTTAATTATACTTATTAAGCTCTAAACACTAGACCCCCCCCGCCAGCCCTGATGCAATATTTAGGCCGTTACATGGCATTGAACCATGCATTTACGTTGGAAAGACGAAAATCGATTTGGACGCCTGATCGCTCCATTAAGCCATACACCACAAGAGGGAACTGCAGCACACTGATACATGAGGCGCTTACAGCACAGTCCAAATTCATGTGTATGAATGTCTAGTTAAAGCTTTACACGTCTCATTTTTAGACGCTGCCTTCACTATATAACTGCTGGCGAATTTATTTTGCAATTATAACAATTTGAGTTACCACCTTATATACGCGTATATTTAACTTTGTTCTGCATCTTTATTACTTGTGCGATGTCTTTTTCAAGTGTCGCTTACAACAAAAACAAAAATTGTGCATTGTATTTCTATGTTATGCCACACAAAAACGATGTTTACTGCTATATAATGGGTGCCTGCCGTTGGGGCATGGCACATGCGTGTGTAAATGTTAACCTATATGCACTCAAAAATAAAGAATTAAAAAAAAAAATTGTGTGATTCTGTGTGTCAGTGAGTGTGTTTGACGGTCAGTGAGTGAGTGTATGTGTTGGTCAGTGAGTGAGTGTATGTGTCTGACAGTGAGTGAGTGTATGTGTCTGACAGTGAGTGGGTGGGTGGGTGTGTGTGCATGTCTGTGCTAGTCTCATAAATTAAATTTACCAAATGTATTGAATACATCATTTATCACAGCGATAAATTATGTATTCAATGTACAATGTATGTATTAGACAGTATGTGTGTATGAATGTAGGTATTAGGCAGAATGTGTGTGAGGATGCATGCCTTAGGCAGGGTGTGTGCATGGATGCATGTATTAGGCCAAGCATGTCAAACTGAAAGGCTAGCATGGGCCAAATAAGCAAGGTTTACGTGGGCCGCAAAAAACAAAACATTTTTTTTCCCTAGAAACGTTTGTGTGTGAAAAGTACAGTATAAAAAAAAAAACACAGCACCCCCCCTCTACTAAACCCGAGTCCACCTCCCCTCTACTCAAACACCTCCCCCTAATAAATCCCAGCACCACCCTCTACTAAACCCTGGTCTTTGTTAAAAAAAAAAAAAAAAAAAAAAGACTCACATTGCCGCTGCCAATAGGCTACTCTGGAGTCCAGCCTCTGGTATACCCCCCAATTGCGCCGTCCGCACCCTGTGCCAAAGCAGATCCTCACACTACTCCTCGAAACCCTGAAGGTGGAGCATGTTGATGCCACGTCGGAATGTGACGTGGCGTTGCGTGCTTCCGTGCACCTCCAGGTCTTCCACTGTCCAGCTGCGGCCATCGCAACACTGACCAACACACACACACACTGACAGACACACACATAATTTTATTTATTGTTCCCTACCTTTGGGAGCTGGTGTAAGAGCTTCTCCCTGGGGTTCAGTGGAGATCTTCTATCGGAAGGTCTCCCAACTGCTCCTCACTGCTCCCTCACGTGCGCAGTTTAGTGATGCTGGAATTGTAACATTGACTAGAGAACCCTAACACGCAGACAGGACAGAGTAGAGAGAATTGCAATACCGATCCTTAGAATGGTCAGTTATGCAAAAAGGGATATTCAAACATGAGACGAGGTCAAGGGAAACAGAGAGACAGAATAACGAGAGACAAAGCCAAATATCAGTAACCAGTAAATCCAAATGGTAAACCAAAGACCACAACAGGGCACTGAGGAGGGCGGTCGGTGATTTCAGCGGTGTTCGGCAGAAAGAGTGTCCGTTTTTAGTTCCATAGAATCTGCGCCGAACACCGGTGGTCTTTCGCATGGTGTAAAATGGCCGCCGCCTCGTGGTCGGCATACAAACGACAACCAGCCTGAATACGGTTAGAATGGACAGGTGTCTGCGGTTACCACAACGTTCTAATTGGGGCCAAGAGATTAACCAGCAGCACACTTCTCTCCTGGGTGGCTGTCCGTTCGGTAGTTTTAATCGGTTCTTTCATGAAACAAACGAACAGGAAACACGGACAGGCAAATAGACGAAAAGGGGGCAAACAGACGAACCAGCAATCTTAGTCTATACAGAAGGGGCTGTCACAGGACTCAACACGTGAAAGGAAACGCTCTCCCAGTGTAGGACCCTGTGAAGAAAAAGACATTATTTCGGGATTTTCATATGCAAGTCGTTTATTTTGTGTTTTATGTGTTCAGTAGATTAAACTACCGAACATCGACCACCCTCCTGGCTCATTAACTACAAAGGGAACTGTCAATTGAGCGCTCCCTGGGCGGCCATCTTGTTTGCACGAAAGGAGGCAGCGGGACTTGGTCGTCGAGTGTCTGGAACTAAAATCGGACACTCGACTTCCCGAACACCGCTAAAAACATACGAACGCCTGCTTCTTTTGTTGCCGAACAGCTAGGAGAGCGCTGTTCGGTAGTTTGGTTCCCACGAACAAGGGTAACAATCGCTCCTATGAGCCAGAAGGTTCCGTTCGTGTGTTTATGCCTTTTTCCAAATTGACCGACCGCACACACTGAATTCATGGAACTGTTCTGGGCAGGAGCCTCGTGTGCGGTCGGTGAACTAAGACTTCCACACTTTTCGAAAACTCCTGAACCGATCTGGGTGAAATTTGAATATGTTGGCCTCCCATATCGGGGCTATCAGGGGATATGCTATTTGTGGGGGTATCATATTAAGTTCTACGTTTTGGGGAAAATGTGTTCCCTTTGCCTGGAGATAATTGGGTTATCCCTTATCTTACCTAATTATCTCCAAGTCAGAGAGAGGGAGTGTTTTTACTGTAATTAAGCATTGTGATTGGTTGTCGCCTTTGTGTACTGTGGGAGGTCCTCTTGCCGGAGGATTTCCATAAAAGCCAGTGTGGCCTCAATAAAACATTATTCCTGTTGTACCCTTCATGAAGTCTAGGCTCATGCTTGTGTAACCTTTTCTTTGGTGGGGAGATTCTCATTGGAAGCTGCATTCATGTGACTATTAATCTCCACACTCGAGCTGCAGCTATAATCACTGATGCTCAGCAATTGGGGAACAAATAGGCGAACAGAGTACCGTAACTACTGACGTTCGTAACAGACCCCTACGGTGAATTGCACCTCCTAGGTTTCGTGAGTGGCTTGCCATTGAGTGCTTCCACGGCTAGAGGTGAGGCCTTGTGTACCAAGGCCATGGCGTAGGACTAAGCAAAGGACTGGTCTATAAAGTTGCCGGCTGCACCGGAGTCTAGTAGGGCCTTGGTATGCATGGTCTTGCCGTTAAAGGTGAGGGTAACCACTAGAAGCGGTCTACAATGTTTGTTCGGAGGGGATAACGCCATAACACCCAAGACCAACCTCTCCTCTGGTCTTAGGTGCTGGAGTTTCCCTGCAGGTCAGGACATTTTGTTCCCTTTTTGCCGCAGTGGAAGCATGGGTCTTCTCTCTTTCTGCGTTGTTTCTCCTCGGGTAACTTAGTGGTTCCTATTTGCATGGGTTCTAATGAAGGCAAAGCAGGTAGAGAATCATAGGGCAAGGTTTGAACCTGCATCTTTCTCTAATGCGTTTATCTATAACAATGTAATAGTCGATGAAATCACATAATAAAACGGGTGCCTCTCAGGATGTTATCTCATCGAGTAGGTAATCAGCTAATCCTACCTGAAAAGCTGTTACCAGAGAATCGCTATTTCATGCCACTACCGCCATTAGAGTACAGAATTCTATGGAATAGTCTACCACTGTTCTGGACCAACTGTGCTGGGTCCATTTGGCCCTGTTGTAATGTAACATTTACAAGGGAACCCTAACACGCAGACAGGACAGAGTAGAGAGAATTGCAATACCGATCCTTAGAATGGTCGGTTTATGCAAAAAGGGATATTCAAAATACGAGCCGAGATCAAGAGAAACAGAGAGACGGAATAACGAGAGACAAAGCCAAATATCAGTAACCAGGAAATCCAATTAACAAGTGGTAAACCAGAGACCACAACAGGGCACTGAGGCAAGGGAGAGGTTAGCTTATATACACACACAGGGTCTGTCAGATTGGCTAACCTACAATTAGTGTTAACCACATGTGGGAGGAGTTTCTTCCCTCCCTTTTGGTCTCTGAGGTCATCACTGTGTGCCGGGTCACATAACCGGGTGCAGCACATTTAAGGAAGCTGCTCGTGAGCATGCAGTGTCAGACACACTGCCAGTCTGGAGACAAGATGACGCCGCTCGAAGTGATGAGGTAAGCAAGGTGGCCACAAGCAGCGCAGGGGTAGGGGACCGGACAGGAATGATGTCATGTGCTGGCACCCTGCATCACTACAGAGGGCACGTGCGAGGAAGCAGGAAGACTGAGCTCCCTTTCGGCCACCAGGGACCTCTCCTCCACGACCGGGTACATTTTGGTAAAGTAGGCACCTGCAATGTGGGGAGAGCAGGTGCCTACTCTGCTTTAGTAAGCATGTCAAACTCGCAACTCGCCGGGCCGCAAAAATATTCATTGTGGGCCATATGCGGCCCGCAGGCTTGACATGCTTGTATTAGGCAGTGTGTGTGTGTTTATGGATGTGGGTATTAGGCAGTATGTGTGTGTGTATGGATGCATGTATAAGGCAGTATGTGTGTAAATGGATGCATGCCTTAGGCAGTATGTGTGTACGGATGTACACATTTGGCAGTATGTGCGTACGGATGTACGCACTAGGCAATATGAGCGTACGGATGTACGCACTAGGCAGTATGAGCGTACGGATGTACGCACTAGGCAGTATGAGCGTACGGATGTACGCTCTAGGCAGTATGTGTGTACGGATGTACGCACTAGGCAGTATGTGTGTACGGATGTACGCACTAGGCAGTATGTGTGTACGGATGTACGCATTAGGCAGTATGTGTGTACGGATGTATGCATTAGGCAGTATGTGTATATGGATAGAGGCATTAGGCAGTGTGTGTTGGAAACCATACGGTAAAATTTAGGCCAAAATAGCTGATCTAGAAGAATCTTCCAATTCGGTTACAGTCACAGTTCAGATGTTTTTGCTTAAACTTTGCAATTTGGTTTCCAACTCACTGCAATTCAGAGTTTAGTGAATAAACCTCTGTGAGATTGTATTTGCTTTCATGAGAGGGCGGCAAAATGGATCTTTGCCTAGGGCAGCAGAAATCCTTGCACAGGCCCTGGTAAGGGGTGCAGTGTGTGTGAGGGTTACAATGTGTGTGGGGTGTCCAATGTGTGTGGGGGCAGTGTGTGAGTGTGTGAATGTGAAAGTTATTGTGTGTGGGGGGGGGGGCAGATGAATACACTTTTTTTAAATTAAAATAAATAATCTTTATATCCCCCCTCCCTTCATACTGCTCAGTTCTTAATCCCTGGTGGTCCGGTGGAGAGTCCCTGGTGGTCCCAGTGGTGAGAGTGAACTCTAACCTGCATCTCCTGAGGCTAGACTTCACTCTCGCAAGATCTTTAGCATTGCTATGGTAACCGCGGCAAGGCTCCGAATTCGCAAGGGGAGTACCCGGAGAAGCTGCAGGTTAGAACTCTCGGGTCCTCTCTCCCTCCCTTCCGGCTGCCAGCAAAGTGTCTATGGGCCGGTGAGGGAGATCTCTAATCTCCCCTATGGTCTGTGAAGGCACATAGCAGGACCGGCGCTTGGATAGTGCCGGCCCTGCAGGGGAGAGCATCGACTCTATTATTTTCTCTGGGATATGCCACTGCTATCACATGTGTGGTAACTCATGCTATGTCCACATTGTAGAATATCAGTATGTTTATTAAATGATACACAAATGCATAGCATCATACACTCATTTAAAGTTTAGATAAAGAGATTACAATGTGCAAAAATATTTTATTTCACATGGAAAAAAAAAAAGATCCAAGAAACAAGTATCATACACATAAGGTGAAACACGTCCTTTAACTACCTATGTCACCCAAAATACATTAAACAGCGCAAAAAAACATGTGTAGCACAGTATTAAACCCAAATTAACGTTTTTCTTCTTTAGATATAAACAAGATCTAGCTAATTATGAGAACAATGCTCAGTTAGTCCTCTATGTCAAAACATTTATTCACTTTATTACAAATGGATAGTTTACCTATAATTATTATTATATTATTTATATAGCGCCATCACATTCCGTAGCGCTATCCAATGGGTCTAATCTTGATTTTAGTAATGACAGATGGCGAATATTTGCATAACTCTTTACTGAAAATCTCCAGCAGCACAGATCATAAACAACCAATCAGAAAAGGGAGGATGTTACACAAAAGGCCCTGTAAGACCACGCCCCTCCTCTTTCTTTGTAGTGACAATAAAAACAGGTAACAAATACATAAACCATGAACAGCAAACGTATGGCAAAGTTCCAAAATATCTATGCTGAATCCCCCCCCCCCCCCCCCCCCACATTCCATACAGTAAAAAGGGAGGGAAGAGAAATACAGGAGGGAAATATTTGCTTCCTGTCATTACTAAAATTAAGATTATAGGTTCACTACGTTAGCATAACCTACAATTTTACCACATGACAGGAGGCTTCATATTTGCATTTTTAAAGCTGATTATTAAGAAGAACAAAAGAAACACGAGTAACTCGGCGAAAGTAGTATATTCGAAAGGTACATGCAACGCATGATGTCGGAAAGGGGCACTCCTGCCGAGAAAGCTTAAGATGCTGCCGCCCCTCTAACCAAGTGGGCCCTGAAACAGGAGTCAACACCAGCTAGAGATAAGAGCCAGCGGATCCATCTGACCAACGTCTTAGTCAACACCGGACCATGTGGCTTGACAAACGAGATTAAAAGTTGATCCGACACCGAAACCCGGGGTGGAGTGGTGATGTTTCCATAACGCATCAAAGCTCTTACCACACACAACCGCGGTTCCGTGCGGAAAAAACTGATAAACAAAACAAAGAAAAAACGAAAAGGAATTCGACTTAGTGCGACGGGAAATAGTAAAGGAAACTCCATCAGAAGAGAAAGAGAAACCATTGACATCGAAGGCCCTAACACCCGCAAGCGACGAAAAGAGATGAGGCACAATAATAGTCTAAGAGAGAGACCCGGGTTATCCGGCCAGTCTCCAAAGAAAACGCAGTACCACTTCTACGTCCCAGAGACAAGAATATGTAGGAGCTGAAAGCCTGAATAGCTTATGTAGCGGAATGCATTAAGCCTGTCCTGTACCATGCCTATGTAACTGTGTGTAGCGGAACCCTGTTGTTGGCTGCCCCCTCCCTGTATTGTTTTATTGCCCTCACCTACCCTACCTTGCCCCTAAAGACAAATACTGTTCCTGGCCCTTGGATTACTTCAGGGCAGTGTTGCAACTTCATATGGGCACTTCGGATACCGTCGAAGTGCCGAAGTAGTCGAAGTGAACCGCATCGAGCAAAGGACCACGTGGCGGCGGCCATTTTAACTTCGAACACCGCCGACTCCACTTCGACTAAAGTCGAAGTACCGGCCACACTTCGAACGGGACTTAGCCGTTTTTATGCCAGAAATTGACCGACCGCAGAGCCCAAATCCATGGGACTGTTTTGGGCAGGAAAATGAAGGAACCTCCAGCTAACTATTGCTCTACTGGAGGGATTGGGATGATTTTTGAGAGTGTTACTAATTGAAGTCTGCTGATTAAGAAAATGTTTTATGTTTGTGACACGAATATTGTAGAAGTTATAGATATTGTGTAAAAGTTATGTTTTAAACTGTATAATACGTGGATTACCTCTCAGGCTAAGGGGAGGGAATCTGTGGGTTGCAACCGTTATGCTATTGGCTATTTTACACCTCCCCTGTGGGCGGTCTTATATGTGTAAGATGGAAATAAAAGCCAGGCTGGATGTGCCAGCCAGCAGTTCTGCTCCTGAAACTGTGTGTCGTCCAGTTATTGGGACTGCTGCTGGGATACTGCTGTGTTACTTTGCCTGCTTGAAACCTTGCCTGTGGAGGTACAACTGCCTTGTTCCTGAGCCTCACTTGGATTATAAGCGGAGATAACCGGGAGAATATTGTATCTCCGCTACAGCTTATGAATATTGATATAATTGATATAGATCCAAATATTGATCTTTGTCATATTCAGAGGAAGCTAAATTATTATTACAAGTGCACTTGGAATGGAACGTGAATTAGACACCAGACAACTGTTGGTATTCAAAATAAGCCTCTCATTTATTCTTCAGTTGGGTTTTTATACATTAAAAAGTAAGTGCTTGAGACTTCCGGTTGACTGCAGCAGCGAACAGACGTACATTAAGAGGGCTCCAAGTCCAACGCGAGGAAAACCGTGAAATATTCCTTCCCTCCCCACCCCAACCGACAAACACACACCCTAAACATTAATGGGGAGAAAGGGGAAAAAAGTGATGCCTCACAGACCCACATCGGGACTTACAATCGGAGACTTATGGAGGCAGACACGCGGAGCCTCAGACTCCATCATGGCGGCCCAGCACGGCGGGTGCTCAGATTTCTCTGACGACTTCTCAGACGAGGAAGAGAGGGGATTACTGCAGCCTACCAACCCATCACCAAGAGCTCCGCAGGGCGACAAGAAGAAAGACACTGAACCGCTCACTTTGGCGGCCATGAAAACTTTAATGGCGGACCTGAAGCAGAGCTTTCATGAGGACATTACAGCACTCCGCACAGATCTGACAGGTCTGACAGGCCGCATATCCAAACTAGAGAGCTCCTCACAATCTCAGGCCCAAGAGGCTGCCGCACTGCAACACGCAGTACATACCCTGGAACGGCAAAACGAGCAATTCGAACATCGCCTTGCGGCACTCGAAGACGCCAGGCGGGCCGCTAATATTAAAATCAGGGGGGTCAGGGAGGACGTTGCGGCGACTGAACTGCCCTCTCTAATGCAGCGCATGATACAAGCAATCTTACCTCGTGGCCAGCAGCAAACAATCGCCCCGGAACGGGTCTTCAGAGTCCCAAAACCGGCAAATGCCCCAACTAATGCGACGAGAGATGTCGTCCTGACATTACGCAACAGCGGTCACAAGGCAGCGATCTTATCAGCCCTCCGGGGCAAGACCCCCTTCCACCTGGACAATATGGAACTCACACTTTACTCAGACCTGTCCAATGGCACCCTGGCCTGGCGTAGGTCGCTACGGCCACTTACCTCTATCCTCCGCACCCACAAAATTGATTACCGCTGGCGGGCATCCAGGACATTGACGGTCCAACGAGGATCAACCACACACAGCATCCACGACATCAGCGAGGCCCCGACCCTCCTTCGACTCCTGGAACTACCTCACGACCTGCTGCCTCCGAATGGAGAGACCACCGGGGACAACAACAGCTCCCCCAACTGCACCCACACATGGGACCCGGACAGAGTCGCACCATTCATCCCTCAAAACTCCACACCGGACGCATACTCAGCAGTCACGACATAGTGGCACAGGGAAACCCGCCAGACCGGGCCGTGGGTCCGTTACACGGTCTTGCAGGAGACTGCCTAGTCCCACGGGGATTATATTATTGCCACCCAGAAAAGAGCCCTCGAGGCCCACTGGAGCCTCTGAACTCATTATTTTTTCCTTCGCTACAAAGGACACGTGAATATTTTATTCTTTTTTGTTATGCTACATGTTTAAAAATTTTATGATTTGTAAGGTGCTCTGTAGGTGCCCTGTTCTGGGCAACGCCTTTTAATTACTGCATGTACCCAAGTTAGCACTCAAAGCCTTGTTAAATTGCAGTCCTTACTAAGGTCAACAAATAGAACCATGCAATGCCGCTATAGTTGTAGAAGTGGCCATATTCCGTAGCCATTATGTTATCGACTATCACTCCTACTTGCTGGGGCCCCACGCATTGCATCTAAGGCACCCGTCTGGTGACATCTAGATGACTATACTAGACGTTAATTATTTTTTAGTAAACAGCTAAGTTTTCAACCCACATTTAATAAGCTCTCAAACTACATGTATACATAGCTCTCCTTATATGCCCATAATACTCAGCGACATGCTTATACTTCACTAGCTCCGACTATGGGGACATAGTGAAAAAACCCGTGCCCATGCAGGGCGTCAATCACAAACGTAGTCACCCCGCCACTTTGCATGATCCCGCAAAGCAACCTGGCCTCCAGGCTAACCTCTCGACTGTTCAACCCCTTGAACTCACACAGCCAGCCATGCGGAACAGTACCGCTGACATATAACATTTAGTCAGAATGGCGTGAAACAAGCACACCCCCGCCATCTCATTAATATGAGTTTATGTGGAATATGTGCAACTTCATTAGGCGCTCACAGACCAGTCACAACCTACATTAACCCACTTACCCATTGTCAAAAGTTACATATTCCCTTCTTGAACCCACATGAGTATTGTCAAGGCCTCGTACATGGTCATAACGCAACATTTCTATGTATAATATCCTGAAGACTTAGCAAAGTTTTAATAATTGTGTGTTTCCTTAGTTACTCACCTAAATATAGCCTATGCTCATTAACATGTTACTCTTAGAGGAAATACTAGCTAAGCTTTGTTTATTTAGTTGCTTATAATTTTGACTTAATCAGATGCACAGTTTCCTATGCCTAAGCCCATAACCCAGCGGCATAACGTTCTCAAAGCATGCAAGACTCAATGTTTAACTAGCCTGTTTACTCACAGACACATCTGCCTAGCAATTCTCAGTCTTAAGTCACTAGCCTGTATAGTTGCACGGAAAGTCATAAGATTGTAATCAGCGATTCGGACACAAGAGCATGTCTTGGATAGCAGTCTATGTACCTTATATATACACTACTACTAACTAATCTATCCGCACTAGCCTGTTTAATTAACAAGTGAACCGCTTGTCAATTTTTGTAACGCAAACTAAGTTTAATGTTAGGCACACAACCTGCTTAGTTAATGCCTCAACGTGCTACCCAATATGTGCCTCACTTGTATATGCCTTTTAAAGATATGCAGATTGCAGATTGTACGCTTAAGCAGCCAGACGGTTCTATTAACTAAAACATTATCATATGTACAGTAATCCTAGTTACATGGTCCAAGCTTGTTTTATTCCTTTTATTTTAACCTGTTATAACATTTAACATAATCTTAAACGTAACTAAACTTAACAATTCATAGGCTTGTATAGCTTAGTGAATATGTATATCTACTATTGTCATAACGCTAGAAATTTGCATGTTTGCTTTAATGCAATCTTAAACGTAACTAAACTTGACAACTCATAGACTTGTATAGCTCAGTGAATCTATATATACCTACTATTGTCATAACGCTAGAAATTTGCATGTTTGCTTTAATATAATCTTAAACGTAACTAAACTTGACAACTCATAGGCTTGTATAGCTTAGTGAATCTATATATACCTACTATTGTCATAACGATAGACATTTGCATGTTTGATTTAAAAAAAAAAAAAAGTGCTGTTTCATCTGCCACAATTTAATCTGTAAAAATGTTATGAAAAGCCTGCAGCTGCTATTGTGGCTCTGCTCGCCTATTGTTATCTCATGCACACTGAAAATAAAGAATTTAAAAAAAAAAAAAAGTAAGTGCTTACGTGCAAATACACATAGGACAGTAGTAGGAAGGGAGTGAAAGGGTGAAAGGAGTACAGATAAGACATCAACGTCATGTACATATAACAAATAAGTTCTGAGAAAGAGAAAGAACAGAATGATTTGAGAAGAGACAGCTCAGGTGGGGGCTATCTGCTCCTGGAACTTGACATATATGGTCTTAGGTGTCATTTAAGCATCAAGCATTTCCTGAGTCCAAGTTAGCCAATTTTAATATAGGATATCATAAAATGACACCTATAAGCTTGAGCCTTGGAATCAAGATAAATTCTATCACAATCCCCTATTTTGATACAAGAGTCACCCAAAGGTCCAAGGTACTTCCAGGCCTGCTAGCCAAAGCCTGTGGGACTTTCATTTATCTCTTCACCACGGTTCCCTTGGACTTAGAGACCACTAGAATCAGCTCATGAGAGTTCCTTCATTTGTTAGGCGAGGTAACATCGTAAAAACCTTCCAAAGTCGGAGCTGGAATGTAAGTTAAGCAAGGAAAGCAACTTCTTAAGCAACGACCAACAGTAGGTTTGTTTTTACATAGAGAGGTTAGTAGACATGAGAAGAATCTAAAATGTTAGAAAAAAAAGCCATAACAAATACATCTAATAGCAAACAGTACAAAAATGTCTTAATTAGTAAAGTCAACCATGTTCCTAGCCCAAACGTCCAATCCCAATTCCCAAAGAATCCTGTTTGATATCCTGTACTAAGTCATGTAAATCTGTATATGTTTATGGATCATAGTGCCATGGTCAGATAGGTTAAAACAGCACATACAGTGCCGAGGGAGCCCGGCGCTGGATTAAGGTAAGTGGCTGAAGGGGTTTTATCCCCTTCAGCGCCACGGGAGAGGGACCCTGAGGGTGGGGGCACCCTCAGGGCACTATAGTGTCAGAAAAACGGCTTTATTTTCCTGACACTATAGTGATCCTTTAACAGTTAGGTACATCAAATAAATATTTTAGGAGAAAAAATAATAATGCAGAATCCTTAACCCCTTAAGGACTGAGCCAAATGTACACATTGTGAACAAAACATAACAAAACCTGGCATTTGCGCTATATGTCTGTCCAACCGTAATTCACCTCTTTCATATTAAATGCACCCTCCCTTATTATATATCATTTTATTCAGGGGAAACAGGGTTTTCATTTAAAATCAAATTTTTAGCTATGAAACATAATTTAATATGAAAAAAATGGGAAAAAATAAGAAATGTTATTTTTTTAGCTCTACATGACATTTTAACTGTCAATGTCATAATACTGTCTCCTTTTACTGCAATAAAATACACATATCTGTATTCAGCAAAGTCTTACGTGTAAAACAGTACCCCCTATGTACAGGTTTCATGGTGTTTTGGGATGTTACAGGGTCAAATATAGCACGTTACATTTGAAATTGAAATTCGCCAGATTGGTTAAGTTGCCTTTGAGACTGTATAGTAGCCCAGGAATAAAATGTACACCCATAATGGCATACCATTTGCAATAGTAGACAACCCAATGTATTGCAAATGGGGTATGTCCAGTCTTTTTTAGTAGCCATTTGGTCACAAACACTGGCCAAAGTTAGCGTTAGTATTTGTTTGTGTGTGAAAAATGCAAAAAATGCCAATTTTGGCCAGTGTTTCTGACTAAGTGGCTACTAAAAAAGACTGGACATACCCCATTTGCAATACCTTGGGTTGTCTACTATTGCAAATGGTATGCCATCATAGGGGTAATTTTTATTCTTGGGCTACCATAGGGTCTCAAAGGCAACGTAACCAATCTGGCGAATTTCAATGTGAAAAAAATGAAACACAAGCCTTATATTTGACGCTGTAACTTTTAAAAACACCATAAAAGCTGTACATGAGGGGTACTGTTGTACTCGGGAGACTTCGCTGAACACAAATATTTGTGTTTCAAAACAGTAAAAAGTATCACAGCAATAATATCGTCCGTGTAAGTGCTGTTTGTGCGTGAAAAATGCAAAAAACGTCACTTTTACTGGCGATATCATCGTTGCAATACATTTTACTGTTTTGAAACATTAATATTTGTGTTCAGCGAAGTCTCCCGAGTAAAACAGTACCCCCAATGTACCCCCAATGTAGGTTTTATGGTGTCTTGGAAAGTTATAGAGTTAAATATAGTGCAGAGGAGATGTTGCTAGTCCAGCAGCAATCAGATCCTGGACGATCCCACACATTACCACCGACCTAAGGAGGTGACAAATCCCCTACCCTGCTACAGCAAGGAAAGCAGAGTTATTCAAACTCCTCCATACATCAACGGAGGCAGGGGAAGGCCCAGCTACATCAACTCAGGTGACACCCAGGCTATACTAGCCTCACTCATAAACTCATGAGCCAAAAAATTTATGACAGACTGGCAATCTCGAGTTGGTCACCACAGCCCTCACAAGGCTGGGCCTCACGCTACTGTACAACCAGCACCAACCAAAACTCGGTTACCTGGTACAATCAATTCTTATGACACACAAGACGTTAACCCTGCACGTATGATGTCAGCACATTGGGGAAGCAAGGCATATATATGTATGATGATGTATCTGTGGTGGTCAGATCCAGGGATTCCAGGTAAATCGGGAACTGACCATCCCTTGGTTGGGTTGGCAATTGGAATATGTAGAGATGTTTATTTTTGCAGGTACCCATACAGAAGGGATTTTGTCCCAAACAAATGGACGAGCGCTCTCAGGCTCCAGGTACCAGCACCTCTGAACTACCAGAGACCATTGATATGAGTAGTTGCATTGCATATAGACTGTATAAACTTGTATAAACTTACAAATAACATACACACCAATGAATTTTCAACACTACTGACTCATCACCCTTCCAGACTTGTAGTAGATTTACTAAAGCTCTGGAGCTTCAAAGGGCTCCCATACAGGTATCATAAACACACCTTCAAGGAATATAGCATGCCCTCACTTACAGTCAGCACAACAAAACCATTGGCTGTAAACACACTCATAGCCAAGATTTGCAGAGGGGTCTTCCAATCTCCACCATTTACAGCAGGGCACCAAACACAAACACATTGGTATTGTGACAAGGAATCTTCCATTAAACAAAGACTAACCATAGACTTATTGGCACC